>NW_019268533.1:4249838-4277469 GCF_002738365.1 Cucurbita moschata
TATATATATATATATATATATATATATATATATATATATATATATATATATATATATATATATATATTATCATTTTTTCCAATAGATACTAAATGAGTGATTTAATGAAAGTTTAAGGACCGAAGTCAAAATTTCATAAGTTTAGGGACCTTGAAACATGGATAAAAGTTCAGGCCTACAATCATATCCAAGCCAAAAAATGAAAAGGGGGATGAATTCTATGTAAATATATACATGTAATTATCCTCCAAAGATGGATTATAGAAAAAGAGAATGCAGATCTCATCAATTAATCAAGAAGCTTAAAATGCTCTCTTTAGGACGCGAGTAAAGCAAATATATTTGAATGTTGAAGAAGATAGAAACAAACAGAGCTGTAACAGAAAGAGGATTTCTAACAAAAAGACCAAAATGAGGCGTTTGAACTATCTCACCAACATACTCCATTTCCTCAAGTTTTGATCTTATCTCGGAAGCGGAGCTACTGTCGCGGTCAAGGAGAAGAACCCTAAGACCCTTGGGAAAGTCTTTCCATTCTTGTAAATCATCGACAGTGCAAACCATAGCTCGCTTGGCATGTTTCTTAGATCACTGATCATTGGCAAAAACTCAAACATCTTCAACTCATCCTCGTTTGATATGAAAATTTCAACATATTTATTTATAAAGAAAAAACAACAAACAGCAAATCAAATCACAAATGTGCAAGAGCGAAATGTTCGAGGAAAAAGAAATAAATGTATACAGATGTCTCGCTGAAAATTTAATACGACAGCTCAAGAGATTACTCGAGAAAACGATAATACATGGAACACACAGTACTCCTCTGATTAAAATGGAACCTACAGTTATCATAAGCATCCTGAACTTCGGTTAATGAAGTGTTTCGAAGACTAAATACTCCGAAAAACTTATTTTCCCAATCGGAACGCCTCCGGAACAACTAAAACATAGAGAAAGAGAGAGAAATCATATCAAAATAATTCCAACCGAAACAAAAGCGATCAAACTCATCGCAATCATAATCACAATCAAACAACACATTTCAAAACAAACGTTCGAACACTGGCGATTTGAAAGGCCAAAAGTACTGTTCTGATGAAGAAGACACAGAAGAGATTACCTCAATCATGCTTTCGTCTCTTCCTCTGAAGGAACCGTACCTTTAGCATCTACATAAAACAAGCAACAATAAACGGAGATAGAGATCGTAGAAAGAGACTAAACGCATAAGACAGTACGGATCCTTGAGATTGCGGACCACACTTCTGCATCCATGCAATGAAGAAAACTGTTGAATCCTTGTTCAGTTCAAAGATTACAAGAATTTGAAGAGAGGAAATGGAAGATGAAAGCTTACAGTGGAAAATGCAGAAATTAGCAATGCGCAGCGAACATTCTACGTAGTCGAAATTGCTCAATAATCATCTATTTAAAGGAAGGACTCTTTTCTTTTCAATAAAAATAAAAATAAATAAATAAAATTATAAATTTAGTCACCAAATTTAAATAATAATTTGATTTTTTTTTAGACATTACGACCTCTCGTATGATATTATCCCGTTTGAGATTAAGCTCTCATGAATTTGTTCTGGGCTTCCTAAAAAATCTATTATGATAATATTTTTTACTTATAAAATTATGATCTTTTACTAAATTATTCAACGTGAGACTCACTCTCAACAATCCTTAAATATGTAATATATTATTAAAATTTTAATGATGTATCTAATAAATTACCATTAATTTTTAAAAGATTATATTAGTAAAGTCCAATTACATTCGAATTAAATTTGAAGGGACGTGTATTTCTTCTTCATTTAAATTAATTTTAAATATAAAAAATTATTTTAACCATTTTAAAATTACAGATCTAAACTTCCAAGATAAACAAACATAACTTATTATTGAGTTCGATTTAGGAGTATTTTGACTAATGAATGATATTAAAAATGACCACAAAATCTACGGTACATGTGAATACACAGAACCTTATTTATGAAGTTATATTCATGTTTACAGTGTTTTGACTAATGAACGCGGATTAGTCAGGTTGTCAGTGTATATACATAATCTTGTTTATTGAACTTTGTTTAGGTTGTCAGGGTTTTGATCCATGAACGACGCTAAAATTGACAAAAAAATCTACAGTACACGTATATGTATATATACATAACTTTGTTTCTTGAGCTGTGTTGATGTTGTCAGTGTTTTGACCAATAAACGACACTAAAATTGACAACAAAACCGGTAAGATATGTGTATATGCAATATTTTATTTATTGAGGTATGTTCAAGTTGACCGTGTGACAGAAAAATCTATAATTCTAACGTATATATAATTTAATTAATGAAACGGGTTGCAGTTGTGCTTCCTACCTATATATATCTCTACAAATTACATAATTGAATGGGTGTTTGTTGGTGATTTGGACTGAAGAGTGTGGATTCACATGTACTCTTAATATATAAGGCCACGGTCGGAGGTGTCATTCACAATAAATGGTTCAACTTTAAAGAAAGGGAATGCATTCAATGCCATGCATTTATGGGGAAAATATTTATATTTAAAAAAAAAAAAAATCATAAGCTAATAAATCATTTTAAAACTTTTAATTTCATTAAATTACCCATTCAATTTAGATTTTGATTTCAAAATAGTTGATAAAGAAATAAATGCATTTATTTAAAAATTAAAAAAAAAACAGATGAAGAAAAGTAAAAGTATGAGAATATATATATATATTTTTTTTTAATTTAAGTTTTATTATCGAACATAATGAAAACATGAAATTCGATTTTTTATCGAGTCAATTAAGTTTATATTCAAAATAAGTGAAGGCTTGATATAAGTGAGAATGAATTTGAAGGATGAAAGCAACCAAATTTGGAGCTAGATAGAATTTTGACTAATGTGAACCAAGTAGGTAACCTTACTATACGATAGACTAGAAATGGTATTAGTTACAATTTATGATTGTTTGAGATGATGTACGATGATGCATGCGATATTTATATTTACGATGTATGAGTTGTATCATATGATGTCATACACTAGTTATATGATGATGTAAGATAACGTATGTGCTATGATGATGTATAATGTACTTGATGACTATGATGTCTGGCATGACATTTACCTTAATACGATGATGTTTTCCATATTAAACATGATGTATGATGATAAATGTCATATTGCATCAGGTCGATAGATCGATTTGGGACACAATCTAAAGAGTATGAAAATGATATTAATATAAATATCTAACGAGTATGTGTAACTAAGTGTAACAAAGAGATGAGACTAGGGTTGTGTCAGAAGAGATGTTAAGATGAGAACTAGAGGGACCTCATGCATGTTGTATGTACGTAAACATAGGGATACTTCCCCTTTATGATAATGAGTGCATACCCGCATAGTATGATGATAAGGGTGTTCATGGGGAGCATGATACCAGGGGTTTCGCTGACCTTCGGACGTTGCTACAGACAACTAGCTTGACCAAAGAGGGTCTAGGAGGTGTGTGAGCTGCTTGGAGATTCACACTCACACATGTGGGTTGTGTATAGGGAAATACTACACACCCATAGTAGTTCTAATTGGAGACCACCCCTAGTATAAAATGAGATAGAGATAGGTCCCTAGCGCATATTTGCATGTGATTGCATTTAGCATAATCCATATAGTGGGGTCACTTACTGAGTATTCTTTGAAATACTCAGATCATGTGCCACATCATTTTTTTCAGGTAAAGGCAAGGCGCCCATGTATGATAATGACGGCATCACGAGCAGAGACTGTAGCATGTGCATAGGGTAGACTCATATTTAAATTCCTAGTTTTAGGTTAGAATAAGTTGTTTTGCATTTCATCGATTTAAATTATTTTGTATTTATTTTTATTTTCTTTAAATTTTAGTATTTCATATTAAACACGTAACACTATGATAATTAATTGTAGGTCACTCCAAGAAGTGTATTGTGAGAACCAAATAATGAATTGAGGTCCAAATAGCTAGATTATGAGTAACGATGAATTCCAAGGAGCCAAGAATCAATTATCGCTCAAAGACGAGAGACAATGAGCTCCAATGAGTCAAGTTTTGGTAACAATGAGCTCCAAATAAGTACGAGCAATGATGAGCTTAGAGGAGCTAGAACCGTAGGACGATCTTGGTTGAGCGTTTAGAACCTAGATGCTTGCTTCAAAAAGCCCACGTTCAAGAATAACTCAAGATTTATCCTCTTAAAAATTAAAATTAAAATTTATAACTAATAATTTTTATTTGGTAGAATCTTTGACATTTATACTTACACTAAAAATTATTTACCTCGACATCTTTGATATAGAGGATCTTTGATTATTAACACTTATTTGACATTTTTTCGGTTGCGTCAACTCAACCCAACCATACCTTACATTTTTAAAGATTAATAATATATAATATTTGCAATCGATGTTAGTGATGTATTGTGACTTGTAAATATTTTATATTTAAACTCTATGAAATTTAGTGTAATATGTACGTCGGATAAACAAAATTTATTTAAATAATTAAAAAAAAAAAAGAAAAAGAAAAAAAAAAACAAACAATCTCACCATCCATCTCAACTCACAATCCAACTCAACTCGGGCTGTGAACTCTATTCGAGTTAATCGGGTCATTAACTCAATCTAAACTAAAATTTCATATTGATCGAAAAGATTTTTCCAACCCTACTCACGTGCAGCTCTACTTATTTTTGTTAAATTTCAATAATATAATTCACAATAAATCATGATTAATTGGACGACTCGATTTAAGTTAGCTAACGAGACACGTGCACTGATACTATCCACTAAAGCTTATTCAAAATCCAAAAAAGAAAAAACATAATAATAAAATTTTGAAAAAAGAAATAGAGACAAAAAAAGAAAAAGTAAACACAAAAGTGAAATAAAGAAATAAATGGATCTTATTATATATGCTACAAAAGTTCTCTAACATTTTTGTTTTTGTTTGGTCCCCACATTATAAAGTTTTGATTTTTAATCAAATAATTTTTTTTTTGAAGAAAATAAAATAATAAAAAAGATTTGAGAAAAAATCTAGCTACGAAAGTCGAGCCAAACTCGACTACTCGTCGAATGCAATCATCAACGTGGCTCAAGTTTTATGTTTGAATTTAGAGGTCGACTCCTGTGCACAAACCAATCGTCTTGTATGCTCGCCTATTTAGTTGTGGATGAAAATTATAGTAATAATCTATCTGTGTGAATGGAAATTATATTAACGGGAGAATCACGTTGAACTGTGTGATACGACATTGAGGTCAATTACCTGATATGATATCGTGGAAATTATATCTATTATATATATGGGGATTGTACCACGGTGTTGTGATTTTACTGATGACAACTACTTATCTGCTAGGAAGTCCAATTTTAAACAGTTTTATGTCACTTGATTTTGCAATATACCACTCCGAGGGTATGCATTTAACCTAATTAATTACTAAGTATTTTAAACATCTAACCTTCTCAATAAGGGTAGATATGTCAATTTTACATGAGGAAATCCATCATAAATGGGTAGGGTATTTCTCGTTTGAGGAGAGGTGGAAAACGTTTTTTTTGTATTAGATAATAGGGTCGGGGATGAGATTATATTCTCTATCCCGTCCTCGCTTTGCTTAATATAAATATATATATATATAATTTACAATATTAAATATCGAATTTTATTGGGATGAGGAAATGAAATAGGTGATGGGGATAGGAAGACTTCTCCGTCCCAATCTCGTGGTTATCGTGTATTTAATTTGGATAAGTAGTTATTTTCAAAATTTATTCGGGACCTTTCATTTTATTTAATTTTAAGACAACTCGAAAATGATTAATGTTTGGAAAAAATAATTTATAAAATAGTAATAAGTAATGAATTATTACGACTAAAATAGAATATATAAATTATTGCTTATCCGGATATGCATCAATTATTTACGTCATTGTTTGACATTGATTTTTTATTTTTATTTTCTAATTACACAAATTAAAAATCAATAGTGTAAATAAATAATGAATTTAGATTGTTTTATCATTTAAATTAATAGATAAATTGCTAAAAATTGATATTTATTAACCCATTATTAATTTTTTACTATTTAAATTTTATGAGATTTTTTTAAAACGTAATAAAATATAAAATTTAATAAACATATTTTTTTTTCAAATAATAATAAGAATAATAAATTATTTAATGGAAAACACTTATTTGACAATATTATATATATATATATATATATATATATATATATATATATATATATATATATTATTTTGGAAAAACAAATAGAGACAAAATATATATATATCCAAAAAGGGAAAGTGGAAATATTGGTTTTTTCTATATTTTTTCTTTTTCTCTTCCATTAATTTCTTCACCTTTCTTTTTCTTTGATTTGAAGTGTGTTCCTATTTTCCAAAAGAAAAAAGAAAAAGATTGGAAAGCTAAGTTAAACCAAATTTCGATATTATTTAGTGCAAAATTTAGACTTTTAAATTTTGTCGTCATGCTTAACAAAATTACGACTGAAACAGACCTTTTTAAAATAGATTATTAAGACGTTCATTTGATAATAACTTTTTAGTGATGTATACAGCTTGTATGGAAAAAGAAAAAATCTTTGAAATTAACTTAAAATTTCGGGTTGGTTAGGTTTGGTTGCGTTGGATTGTCACATAATTATTTTTTTTCAAAAATGTATTTATCATTACACGTTACACTAACAACTAATTATTTTTTAAAATTTATATATATATAATTTTATTTTCAAGTTGGTCTGATTGATCTAATAAAAAACATGTCTGTCATAAATAGGATTGGAGTTTTGATTTTCTAAAAAGAAAAAAAAAAATCATATCGAACACATTTTTTATAATTTAGGTTGAACGATAAGATTGATCGGATTATTTGACCATATATTTACGTTTAATAATTTCGTTTTTTAATTTTTGTTTTCTCCATTTTTATAAAATTAAAATAGATCAATATATTCATTTAATAATAAATAACTGTATTCAATTAACAATATTTATATTTTTCATTTACATATAAAATAATTTCTATTTAAATTGTCTAATTAATTAAATTTCTTTTACTTTTCCACAGTGAAATTATTCAATTTTTTATTTTTTTTTAAAGAAAATCACAAATTCATATAATTTGTATAAACCACTAAAACAAATATTATCAACCATACAATATAAATTTACACGTTTTATAAAATAAAATATAAAATTAATACAAACTTATTAAATTCATATAAAATAGATTTTTAATTATTAAAGATACAAAAATAATTGATATTGATTCAAATTATAATAAATTTATATATAATTATCGGAAGATAAACGGGTATTATTGAAATAATATATCGACATTTTTTTTATATAGAACTCTAACCAAATAAACATAGCTATTTAAATTTGATTAATTTTTAAAGAATAACCCGTGATTGAACCCCGACTCGCCTTGTGACCTGCACCTCGACCTGACTTCACCTTGCACACACGGCCTCTCCTGGTGGCACCACGTGTCAACGTCTGACGCAAAAACCTCCCCGGCTCTAACAAGTATTTCAGCTCGGAAGACCCATTTCTGACCTGTTCGACACTGTTTCGACCCTCCCAGACTTGACTTCGACCTTGTTTAAGGTAAATTATGTCATTGAAGGTCGTATTTCACAATTTCAAGTTGGATTATGTTTATGTTTGTGGAATATTGTATGTTGGCACGTGTCATAAATTGTAAGTTTAGATTGTTACGCTTTAATACATAAATGTATGCAATGTGAAGGTATACTGTTTTGGAATGAATTGATGTGCGTTATAATGTGATGCGATATGTTATGTTTAGATTGTTTTATGTGACCGTTGAAGTAATTATTGTATGAATCACACGTTATAAAATGTTATGTTAAAAGCATGGAACGATTATTTTATGTCTCATAAAATGTATATATACAACATGTTATGAATGACAGGATGTCACGATAAATGACATGAAATATAACCCTGTTAGAATTATGCATGATATGAGAACTGAAAAATGATAAATAATATGATATGAATGAAAAACGATAGCGGAATTATATTTAATAATGTTGAAAATGAAAAATATTATGACCTAATGCATTATGTGTGCTCATGCATTGGGGGATACCCCTATTCTATCATGAGGGTACAGACCCATAGACCACTAGGTAGGAGAATTATCATTATATTTTACATAATGCTGTCGTAGTTGTTACTAATTCTAACGGGTATCCAGCATAAAGAGCTACCAGAGCATGCTCGTCAGATAAGGAAAGGAGCCCAGCAGTGTGCGAATTGACTGGTGAGTCCATACTAGCACGTATGTGCTATGTGTAGAGTATTAGTACACATCCAAGCTGTCCGTTATGATAGTGTCGTAGGAAAATAGACTGATATAATAAGTCCCGTCATTGCATTCGCATGTTCTTGTTGCATAACCTCGATAGAGGGTCGCTTACTGAGTATTTTTAAAATACTCAAGCCTTGTTTTACTACATTTTCTAAAATAAAGTTGTTATCGTATGCACATTTATCTAAAATAATTTGATAAACAATGTCATGGACTTAAATGTTGAGGTAAAACCTTTGAGACAACACAAACATTAAATAAGAACTACATAAGGAAAATAACATAATGCCATATCTAACCTAAGACTATGAAAGATCAAATGTGTCTACCTAATACAAGTTCTATGGTCTTCAACACATTGCCACCATCATCCCGTGTATGCTTTGCCTTTATTTAAAATGTAAGAGTAATACATAATTTGAGTATTTTAATAAATACTCAACAAGTGACACCACTGTTGAGGTCAAGAAATGCAAACACATGCAGCATAGAAGAACTTATCATTTAAAACATCATTTCATTTCCTTAGGCGGCTATTTAATTCGAGCAAGGTTGGATGTATAATACTTCTCTATACACAAACTACATATGCTAACGGGTTGTGTTGCACACCCGAAAGGAACAACAACCTTTGTAAAATAATGACAAACATAAATGTCACAATCATACTTGTAACGTATGCACATCGTAACCGAGAAGGAAACTTTAAATTATATGGTTAGTTTCAACATTTAACCTATATGGATTTTTTTTTTTTAATTATTTTTTTATTGTTTTGTTATTATTAGGAGGTTAAAGAATTCTGTTTAAAATGATGTTTTTCCTTCCAAAATAAGTATTGCAATTTAACAAACTTGGCTAAAATCAATTAGGATACAGATATTATATAGAAATGGGATCAGGGAGGTCTGGAGCCGTTGATTTGAGGAGGGATGACGGAGATCCCTTGCATAGAAAGCTCTGTGAGAACTCTCTCTGTGGCAGGCTTGAGCCCTAATGGAAGCGGTGAGCATGGCTTCCTCATTACCTCTTTTACAACCTTGTCAACCACCTCCTCATCCTACCAATTTTAATAATAAACTAAAATTAGTTATTTTAATTCTCTCTATAACTATTTTTTTTTTCCTTTTTGGATATATATATAAAACTTTAAAATAATTGTAAAAATTAATTGTGGTTAGTTTATTTTTATTAAATAAAAATTTTAAAATAAAATTAACCAATTAAATTTTTGTTCAATTTAGGATCTAAAATTTAAAATTTTGAGTTTATTCGACCACCAATCTTATTAATAATTATCTTAAAATAAATGAATTTAATAAAATTATGCCAACTTCCATTTATAAATAATTAGTATAATAATTAGATGGAAGAATTAATTATGCATATTATATTTCAAAAATCAAATATAATTAAACATAAAATACGTTTATTTTCTCTTTCTTCTCTCAACCCATCTATAACCTTTTAAAAAAGATTGATAGATAAAAATAAATTATATAAAAGCATAACACAAATAATTAAAAAAAAAAAGAAACAAAAAAAAATTAGAACAGAAGGAAAATAATACGAAACATAAATAATTGAAGAAATAGTAATAAAAGAAAACAGAGAATCATATTTAAAAAAAACAACAAAATAAATAGAGAGAGAAAGAAAACAACAAAAATGGGGAATCCGTTGGGAAAAATAAAGTGGGGCTTTTGGAAAACTCATGCATTTGTGTGGGTTAGGCAATTTGGATGTTTGTGGAAGATTATTGAGAGTAGTTCTACGATACCTACGTCGGTTACGTCGGTTGAAGGAGGGAACGAAACATTTTCTAATGAAGGTGTAGAAACCTCTTTCTAGTAAACGTGTTTTAAAACTGAGGGGAAGCCTTCAAAGAAAAACTCAATTTCTAGTAAACGTGTTTTAAAACTGAGAGGAAGCCTTCAAAGAAAAACCCAAAGAGAATAATATCATGTAGTGGTGGACTTAGACCATTTCAAATGGTATCAAAGCCAGGCACCGGGCAGTGTCCACACACCTCCCTACTAGAAGCATTTTAAAACTTTGAGGGAAAGTCTTCGAAGGAAAAGCCCAAAGAGCTAACAGTGGACTTGGGCCGTTACAAGTTTCACATTGGCTAATTAAGAGAAATTTCATGAGTTTATAAGTATAGAACACTAGTGAGATTTTTTTTTGGAGAAATCAAACGTAAAGTGAGGAAAGCTCGTGGTTCCTAAAAATTGCAAGACATTAAATACCTCCATCCAGACATAGGCTTAAATTCCCTTCACAAAAGCTTTATCGAAACTCATAAACCAAATGCCCCCTGATAATGTAAAAGAAAAGGAGGTTTAAATTACCGGTTGAAGATCAAATGAACTCTGAGGCATGCCGTAGCTCTTATTTACCGCATGCATATTGTGTGAAGCTGATAATACATGCTGCAAAATGGCCAAAAGAAAGCCCACTATTACTTACTCCATTCCAAATAAGGAGGTTAAATTCTCAGTTTTAACTCACGGTAAAATCAAATCAAATCAAATCAAATCAATTCTTACCTGAGGAAGTGCAAAATATGGAGCATGAGAAGGCAGCGTCACAGGGCAACCCCATGCATCAGCTTGTACCTAAACCAATCAGTGAAGTACGAGGTTTCAAATTTGGGTCTTTTTGTGGTGACAGTCTCATTATTATACAGTGAACTCTAAGAACAGTAAACGTTACCCCTGCTGCATAGGAATTCCAGGGATGAATTCCTGGTCGTGGCCAATGGCAAAACCCGGGCGGACCCCGCACGAGGGCATTGGTCTGTCTCCATGTTGGAAAAGCAGCAGACGGTGATATTCCACAGTTAGGATGATAAGAAGGGTAAGCCATGATAGGTTTCAAGTGATTGGTTTGTATTGTACATCTTGGATGTGACCGCCATGGAGTTTCTTCTCTGTGCATTATATGTTTCTTTTGCATTCTGTACTTCTACATAAACAAAGTATAGGCTAAGAAAAATAAATAAATAAGAGAGGATAATTGTAACTTATTTTATACTTAATAACACAAAAGTTCTGAAGTCAGGTGGGCACCTGGAGATGACTTGCAACATTGTGCCTTGTCAAACCTTTAACTTGCATGAGCTCAAGTATTTTGGAGGGGATTGCATGATCTATGCCTAACTGTTCCACTGCCTGAACGAATTTTTTATGTAGCTCTGGGCTCCAGTCCACCTAACGGACAACATTAGCCAACAACAGTATGATTCAGAATCTCATAAATAAGAAGTCACAGTTCAACGCTTATTTCATTTTACGTTCGTGACGGACTGGGCTAGTTTATACACGAGCAATCGATCTCATAGGATAACTATTTGACCATTAGTCTGTCAAAAACTCATAGAGATCTCAACCATTTAACCGAAGGGGGTGGATTGTGAGATCCCCTACATCGATTGGAGAGAGGAACGAGTGCCAGCGAGGACGCTGACCCTCGAAAGGGGGTGGATTGTGAGATCCCACATCGATTGGAGAGGATCGATTGGAGAGGAGAACGAAGAATTCTTTATAAGGTGTGGAAACCTTTCCCTATCCGACGAATTTTAAAAATCTTAAGAGAAAGTCCAAAGAGGACAATATTTGCTAGCGGTGGGCTTGAGTTGTTACACTTTCACACAAAATCTCATCCTTGACACTATGAAATTACACGTTCATTTGAAAACCCAAGTTTTGAATGTATTTTATAATATAGATGCCCAAAATTTTGTGTTTTTTGAGTCCGACAATATACCTTTGATTTCTTTGCTTTGGATCCAGCAGAATGGTTCACATCAGAGCCTTGGATTGAATGCTCAGCAGCTGAAGCACTACTTTTGACATCAGATTTATTCTGCAAGGGATGATAAACGTTACTCTCAGCCTAAACAAACTAGAAAGTTCTTGTATTCTTTGACCATTACCTTGCCAGATAATCGAGGTTGACCCTCTTGAAAGGGACCTTCACAAACCAAATCATGTGTAGCTGTTTCGACGAATTTAGAGTACACATCTTTTTCCCTGCTATCAGTTTCCATTGAACAGTTCATTTGATGTTCGCTTTCCCAGCTACCTTGCCAAGATTCTCCCAGGTTCAGTTCAGACTTCTCACTTCCTTCTGGTGGTTCCCATACAATATCCTGAATCCAAGAAAGCATTTCCATCTCTTCCGGAACTTCATTCCTGTCTTTATTCTCTAATTGGAGTTGCATCAAGGATGCTTCGGAGTGTTCATCAGGCTTTGGAGTATTGGAAAATGCCTTCTCAAAATATCGTTGGTCAATATACCTTTTTTCTTTTTATTCTTTTTTTTTTTTTTTTTTCAGAACTGAAAAATACCTTATGAAGGACATGCTGCCAGATGTTCCTGAGTTTGTCCTCCGAGAGTGGTTTCAACAGGAACTCAACTGCACCAAGCTGAACGTAAATTGTAAATCTAGATGCATAGATAATAATGCAAAACTAATAATCTGAGCATCAATGTCTGATGGAAATCGAATGAAAATTATAGAAACTAGATTTGTTTAGAAAGTGGTTTCTCAGACCAACAAAAAAACTTTCCGGTGTTGTTAATCTAAACAGAGTAAACCGCTCCCTAAGGAACCCTTAAAAGTGCTGCTGATCGAAAGTCTAGTTTTAGAATTACCAAAGACAAAGAGACCATTTAGTAAGAGATTAGACTAGAACCCTTACTGCAATGCACTTCATCATGGTACTTAGGCAATGAACATCCGAAGTCACTGTGCCACAGAACAACACAATCTCATTGTCAGGTCAGGAACCGTAAAACTTGTTGAAAGAAGTTGTCAAACCCATCTCTTTTTATTCTGAAAAGAAAACAGTTCTAGATCTTTGTGTTCTTTTTCTAATAGTTGTACATGTGTGAGAGAGGATACAAAGTTCTGACCTCTTGATCGAAAGTATCTACCTATATCAGTTTTGGTTGAGTTGTTAGCTTACTTATGATTGGCAAGTCCATGGAAGTTCCAAGCAACTTAAAACTCTCATCATAATTTCTTGCACACACCTGCAACCAGAGATGGATCCAAGAGTTTAAAAAGACGAACAAAACCAATAATATTGCGAATCTGAAAATGGTCCAATCATCACGAGAACTAGATTTATCAAGTAAGCATACCAGAGGACTCAACTTATGGCCTAAATGTATAATTCCATTCCGAAAGTCATTACTCATACCTCCAGAATTGCAACATGGAAGTTTCCCGGTGTGTTCAAAATTGCTGACAAAGCTTCCTTCTCATCAGTGCAGGAATAAACTGCAATATGACAAGTGAAACTTGTCAACATAGAAGAAGAAAAGAAACTAAAAGGGTAACTTCTTAAAGGAATAGAGAACATGAAAATGGGATCACAACAGTGAGAATACAGATCACAACAAATTAATATTTGGAAATACACATTTTGTGGAAGAAATGATGCCACTCTAAAGTCGTAGAAAGTAGAAATAAGTGCATTTTCAATATGTTCATTAATGTTCAATTTTGGTCTCCAAATTTTGGCCCTTTAACTTTTACTGCCATTTTGGACCTTTTTTCTCTCTATAGAATCTCAATTTTAGTCCTCAACCTTAATTATATTCCACAAGTAGTAGTAGTACCTACCATAAATATGTTATCTAATGTATTGAAGAACTGATGTAATCTCACACGTTATATATATATATATATATATATATATATATATATATGAGTGGTTTAAAAAAGTTCAAGGACCAAAATCAAGATTTCAAAAGTTTAGGGACCTTGAAACATGTATAAAAGTTCAGGCCTACAATCATAAAAAAAAGGAAAAATTAAAGGGGGATAAATTCTATGGAAATACATACATGTAATTATCCTCCAAAGATGGATTATAGAAAAGAGTGCAGATCTCCTCAATTAATCAAGTAGCTTAAAATGCCTTCTTTAGGACGCGAGTAAAGCAAATATATTTGAATGTTGAAGAAGACAGATATAAACAGTGCTTTAAAAGAAAGAGGATTTCTAACAAAAAGACCAAAATGAGGCGTTTGAACTATCTCACCAACATACTCCATTTCCTCTAGTTTTGATCTTATCTCGGAAGCGGAGCTACTGTCGCGGTCAAGGAGAAGAACCCTAAGACCCTTGGGAAAGTCTTTCCATTCTTGTAAATCATCGACAGTGCAGACCATAGCTCGCTTGGCATGTTTCTTAGATCACTGCTCATTGGCAAAAACTCAAACATCTTCAACTCATCCTCATTTGATATGAAAATTTTAATTTATAAATAAAAAACAGCAAACAGCAGATCAAAATTTCACAAATGTGCAAGAGCGAAACGTTCGAGGAAAAAGAAATAAATGTATACAGATGTCTCGCTGCAAATTTAATACGACAGCTGAAGCGATTACTCGAGAAAACGATAATACATGGAACACACCGTACTCCTCTGATTAAAATGGAACCTACAGTAATCATAAGCATCCTGAACTTCGGTTAATGAAGTGTTTCGAAGACTAAATCTTCCGAAAAACTTATTTTCCCAATCGGAACGCCTCCGGAAACAACCAAAGCATAGAGAAAGAGATAAATCAAACTCATCGCAATCATAATCACAATCAAACAACACATTTCAAAACAAACGCTCGAACACTGGCGATTTGAAAGGCCAAAAGAACTATTCTGATGAAGAAGACACAGTGGAGATTACCTCAATCATGCTTTCGTCTCTTCCTCTGAAGGAACCGTACCTTTAGCATCTACATAAAACAAGCAACAATAAACGGAGATATAGACCGTAGAAAGAGACTAAACGCATATGACAGTACGGATCCTTGCGATTCCGGACCACACCTCTGCATCCATGGCAATGAGGAAAACTGTTGAATCCTTGTTCAGTTCAAAGATTACAAGAACTTGAAAAGAGGAAATGGAAGATGAAAGCTTACAATGGAAAATGCAGGAATTAGCAATGCGCAGCGAACATTCTACGTAGTGTTTTGCCCGCTCAACATCATGTATTTATAGGAAGGACTCTTCTCTTTAAAAAAAAAAAATAAAGCTTCATCTTCACCTTTTTGTACACTGGCAGTCAAATACACACATGTGATGTTTTCTTTAAAAAAAAAAAAAAAAAAAAAGGCTTTTTATTTTATTTTATTTTAATTTCTATATTTTACTTAATTTATTTAAATATCAAATAAATAAATTCTGATATATTATTTAATCTATCCGCTTAAAATATATGTAATATATTATTACATTTTTTTTTAATTATATGTCCAATAAATTATAATTAATTTCTTGTTGAATTATACCGATTAAATTTATTAAGATATTCAAATTAAGTTTAAAGGACTATTAATTTAATGTATATTTCTATTTTTTTTATTTAATCATTTTCTTAATTTAATTTCAGGAACATACTTTAAATTCATTTTAAATCATTAAAAATAGGTTTTAAAGTAATTTGAATATAAAAAAATTATTTTAACCATTTCAAAAAATGCCTTAATCTATTTTACGCTCTTTAAACTTGAAAAAATATTATAAATATTTTATTTATTGAGTTCGGTTTCCGTTGACAGTGTTTTGACCAATAAACTCTGCTAAAATCGACACCAAAATCTACCATACCTTATTTATTGAGTTTGTTTAGCTTATAAGTGTTTTGACTCAAACAAAATCTATAGTATAAGTATGTATACGACACCTTATTTATTGAGTTATGTTAAGGTTATTAGTGTTTTGAGCAATAAACGAGGTTAAAATTAACAACAAAATCTACCGTACACATGTATATACAGTATCTTGTTTATTGAGCTATGTTTAGATTATCAATATTTTAACCAATAAACGATGCTGAAATTGATAAAAAAAAATAATAATAATAATAATAAATCTACCGTACACGTGTATATATATTACCTTATTTATTGAGCTATGTTCAGGTCGACAGTGTTTTAACTAGAAAAATATATATAATTAATTAATTAATGAAAATGGTTATGTTTGTTTATCCTACCTATGTCTATACAAACTACATAATTGAACGGTTCTTTGTTGGTGATTCGGACTGGACAGTCTATATTCACATGTACTCTTAATATCTCTAAGCCCAAGGTCGGTGAGCCATATTCACATTAAATGGTTAACTTTAAAGAAAGAAATGCATTGAATGCCATGCATTTATTTTAAATTAATTGGAAAAATATTTATATATATTTTTTAAATTTTTTATGAACAAATAAATCCATTTTAATTTAAAAACTTTCCAAGTTCAACAAATCCATTTATTTAAAAATTAACTTTTTTACTAATTTAATTCCACTTCATAATTATTTTAAATGGATAAAAGTTAAAAAAAAAAAAGGACTGAAGTAAAATATTAAATATTAATTTGAACATTTCGATGAACTAGTATGGAACCTTATAGATGGAGAGATTATATGTTTTAGTAATATAAAATTAATTAATTGTATGTCACTCCGCTAGCACGCAATAGACGATGAGCTCCAAGTGGCTAGATTATGAGTAACGATGAGCTCCAAGAAGCTAGAACGTAATAGACGATGAGCATCAAAGAGTCAAGTTATGGTAAAGAGTGAGGTCCAAAATGACTAGACTACGAGCAATGATGAGCTTATAGGGGCTAGCACCTTAGGACGATCTTGGTTGGCTCGTAGGACCTAGATGCTAGCTTCAAAAAGCCTATGGTTGGAAATAACTTTAAATCTCATTCCCTTATAAAAAGAAATTAAAATTAAAATTTATATTTGCACTAAAAATTATTTACCTCGACTTTGCATCTTCCAGATACACGATCTTTGACTACTAACACGTACTTTTAGAGGTGTTCATATGACTCAATAACTCGACCAACTTGAACTACCCAACTTAAATCATAAGGATTGGTTTGGGTTAATTTTTTTTCAGATTGGTTTGCGATGAATTTTACAATAATAAAAAATTTGGTTCAGGCTGCGAGTTTGACATTTTATGTTGTTGTGTCAACCTGACTCAACCCTACCTTATACTTAATCTTAAGAATATTTAATATTTGTAATCGATATGAGTGATGTGTTCTGACTTATAAATGTTTGATATTTAAACTAAAATAAACGAGAAAAAAAAAATCTCACCATCCAACCCAACCCAACTCGACCTGAATTGGATTGGGTTGTGAACTCTATCCAAGTTACTCATGTAACAACCATAGATTTCTGCTAACTTAAAGTTGCTACCGTCATCGCATATACTTTCTTATGCGGAAAGAAACATTTAGAACATTTTCGTAAAACAATGTCATAGACTTACATCTTTCAAAAAATCTTCAACATAGCAAAATATTAAATAAAATAAAGTAAATATTAAAATTAAAAACGCTTTATACTAACCTATGATCTAAGAATTTAAATACAACTATCCTATGCATGTGTCATGATCTTTACTTGTGATGACGTTGTCAGCGATACATGTATGCCTTGTCTTTACTTGAAAAATAGAACTAGTATATGACTTGAATACTCAGTTACATACCCCACTATTGGGATCAGGGAATGTAAACACATGCAATTCATGATTAGGGACATATCGTTAAACCATTAGGTGGCCTCCCGTTCGAACAAAATTAGATATGTAGTACTTCCCTACACACAACCCACACGTGCAAGCGTGAGTCCTCAAGCGGTTCACACCCCCTAGACCCATCATAGTCGGGCCAGTTGTCAGTAGTCAAACGTCCAGTGGTCAACAAACCCCCAAATATCATGCGAGACATGATCATCATCATCAACAACTCGGGTCACTAACTCAATCCAAACTAAAATTTTGGATTGGCCCAAAAGATTTTTCCAACACAACTCGTATACACCCGTACTTATTTTTGTCAAATTTCAATAATTATAATTCACATTAAATGATGATTAATCAAAAAGTTAGCTAACGAGATATGTGCATTAATTTTGTCCCCTAAAGCATATTCATAATCAATAATAAAAAAAAATATTATGGGAAAACAAATAGAGAAAAAAAAAAAGGTGAAATAAAAATATCATTAAATTATTCACCAAATTTTTGGATGATATATGAATCATTTTTTCCCTTTGATTTAAAGTTTTTTTTCCCTATTTCCCTGTTTTTTTTTTCAATCTTATTATTAGACCATTTTTAAATTATTGATGGGACAAAAATTTTCAACATTTTTTATTTAGTTTTGTCCCGACATTTTTTAATTTATCGATTTTTAATGAAATAATTTTTTAAAAAGAAAATAAAATAGTAAAAAAGATTTAAGAAAACCTCTGGCTACAAAAGTCGAGCCAAACTCACTTACCGCAACTTAAGGAGGAGAATTTTAAACGTGCATCATCACCTTTTGTTTTAGAGCTCATTGTCTCATGGGTGTGGCTCTGTTTTATGTTCGAATCTAGAGGTCGACTCCGTTGCACAAACCCGTCGTCTGTTATGCTCGTCTATTTAGGTGTGCATGAAAATTATAGTGATAATCTATTATATTTATGTGAATGAGAATTACAATAAGATATATGACATTTACCTATCTGTGTCCATGAAAATTTTATAATGAACGAATTACGTTGAACTGTGANTATGGAACCTTATAGATGGAGAGATTATATGTTTTAGTAATATAAAATTAATTAATTGTATGTCACTCCGCTAGCACGCAATAGACGATGAGCTCCAAGTGGCTAGATTATGAGTAACGATGAGCTCCAAGAAGCTAGAACGTAATAGACGATGAGCATCAAAGAGTCAAGTTATGGTAAAGAGTGAGGTCCAAAATGACTAGACTACGAGCAATGATGAGCTTATAGGGGCTAGCACCTTAGGACGATCTTGGTTGGCTCGTAGGACCTAGATGCTAGCTTCAAAAAGCCTATGGTTGGAAATAACTTTAAATCTCATTCCCTTATAAAAAGAAATTAAAATTAAAATTTATATTTGCACTAAAAATTATTTACCTCGACTTTGCATCTTCCAGATACACGATCTTTGACTACTAACACGTACTTTTAGAGGTGTTCATATGACTCAATAACTCGACCAACTTGAACTACCCAACTTAAATCATAAGGATTGGTTTGGGTTAATTTTTTTTCAGATTGGTTTGCGATGAATTTTACAATAATAAAAAATTTGGTTCAGGCTGCGAGTTTGACATTTTATGTTGTTGTGTCAACCTGACTCAACCCTACCTTATACTTAATCTTAAGAATATTTAATATTTGTAATCGATATGAGTGATGTGTTCTGACTTATAAATGTTTGATATTTAAACTAAAATAAACGAGAAAAAAAAAATCTCACCATCCAACCCAACCCAACTCGACCTGAATTGGATTGGGTTGTGAACTCTATCCAAGTTACTCATGTAACAACCATAGATTTCTGCTAACTTAAAGTTGCTACCGTCATCGCATATACTTTCTTATGCGGAAAGAAACATTTAGAACATTTTCGTAAAACAATGTCATAGACTTACATCTTTCAAAAAATCTTCAACATAGCAAAATATTAAATAAAATAAAGTAAATATTAAAATTAAAAACGCTTTATACTAACCTATGATCTAAGAATTTAAATACAACTATCCTATGCATGTGTCATGATCTTTACTTGTGATGACGTTGTCAGCGATACATGTATGCCTTGTCTTTACTTGAAAAATAGAACTAGTATATGACTTGAATACTCAGTTACATACCCCACTATTGGGATCAGGGAATGTAAACACATGCAATTCATGATTAGGGACATATCGTTAAACCATTAGGTGGCCTCCCGTTCGAACAAAATTAGATATGTAGTACTTCCCTACACACAACCCACACGTGCAAGCGTGAGTCCTCAAGCGGTTCACACCCCCTAGACCCATCATAGTCGGGCCAGTTGTCAGTAGTCAAACGTCCAGTGGTCAACAAACCCCCAAATATCATGCGAGACATGATCATCATCATCAACAACTCGGGTCACTAACTCAATCCAAACTAAAATTTTGGATTGGCCCAAAAGATTTTTCCAACACAACTCGTATACACCCGTACTTATTTTTGTCAAATTTCAATAATTATAATTCACATTAAATGATGATTAATCAAAAAGTTAGCTAACGAGATATGTGCATTAATTTTGTCCCCTAAAGCATATTCATAATCAATAATAAAAAAAAATATTATGGGAAAACAAATAGAGAAAAAAAAAAAGGTGAAATAAAAATATCATTAAATTATTCACCAAATTTTTGGATGATATATGAATCATTTTTTCCCTTTGATTTAAAGTTTTTTTTCCCTATTTCCCTGTTTTTTTTTTCAATCTTATTATTAGACCATTTTTAAATTATTGATGGGACAAAAATTTTCAACATTTTTTATTTAGTTTTGTCCCGACATTTTTTAATTTATCGATTTTTAATGAAATAATTTTTTAAAAAGAAAATAAAATAGTAAAAAAGATTTAAGAAAACCTCTGGCTACAAAAGTCGAGCCAAACTCACTTACCGCAACTTAAGGAGGAGAATTTTAAACGTGCATCATCACCTTTTGTTTTAGAGCTCATTGTCTCATGGGTGTGGCTCTGTTTTATGTTCGAATCTAGAGGTCGACTCCGTTGCACAAACCCGTCGTCTGTTATGCTCGTCTATTTAGGTGTGCATGAAAATTATAGTGATAATCTATTATATTTATGTGAATGAGAATTACAATAAGATATATGACATTTACCTATCTGTGTCCATGAAAATTTTATAATGAACGAATTACGTTGAACTGTGAGAACCGTACCCATCCCTTCATGATATGACATTGTGACAATTATCTATTATGTACATGAAGATTGAAAAAAAGACTATGTTATAATTTTTTTATGATTAAAAACTATGTTGTAATATGAAAACTTAAAAATAGTTATTTTGTAAATAAATAATAAATGGTGAAAAATTACCTGTAGGGAACTCGATCCCCACGTATAAAAAAATGAAAAATTTGGCGAGATGGGATAGGTGACGGGATGGGAATGGGGAAGGCTTCCCCGCGCCGTAGTTATCATGTATTTATTTGAAAACTCATGCATGGTTTTAAGACAACATATCACTGAAGGAATGTTGCGTTTTTCTCGTCTACTAGGGAGAGGTTTCCATATCCTTATAATAAAAAAAATGCTTCATTCCCTCTCCAATCAATGTGGGATCACAATTCATCCCTCTTGAGGGTCCAACGTCCTCGCCAGCACACCACTTGGTGTCTGGCTCTGATATTGTGCCCTTTTTCTCGTTACGTATCGTTGTTAGCCTCACGGTTTTAAAACGTGCCTGTTAGAGAGAGATTTTTACATTCTTATAAGAAATAGTTTGTTCCCATCTCCAACCGGTGTAGGATCTAACAAGTTTTGTGTCAAATAAATGTATGATAAACTCAAATTTATAAAAAATAATTACTATAATGAGTATAAATTTGAATTTTATATTTAATATAACCCTAAATTTTTAATTTATAGTAACGTCTCATCATTCAATAAATTAGTTAATATTAGATGTTGCGTGACAAAATAATAGCCAAGAGAAAACAATAAAATAACTACATCGATAGATTTGACAATTAGAGTTCGGGAAAAAAAAAAAGAAATAAAGACTAACCTATCATATGCAAATAAATAGTTGATTGGAACGGAATCTCCACGAGTTCAGGAATTTAAAAAAAAATTTAGTGACGATAATATGAATCAAGAAACATCAATCATACAATATATTTTAATGAAGATGCGAAGAAATGCGGTTGAAATTATCAAAAGATATTTCAATTCATGCCATTGAAAAAGAACGAAGTTTGATTGTTATAAATTTTAGATGGATTACAAATTAGAATAATTTAGAGTTAATTTTAAGATTTTTTTATTTACTTCAAGTTACCTTTACATAAGGGTCCATTAATAGCTTGATTTTGATGGTATATAAAGCCATATATGTTGTATTTGTAGGTAGATTTGGAAATACAGTGATAGGAGCATTTGTGCTCTTCTTTAGCCAAATGGCTAAGTTTCTTTGCAATTCCACGTAGTTTAGGTTGCATGTAGAATCATTCAAGCTCGGCATGATCAATCTTGTTTGTAGAGTGATTCGAATCTCAAACAAGTGTTCTTGTCTTGAGATATTTGATCAACAAAAATCATTCAAGCTAGACACGATCGATCTTGCTTGTGGAGTGGTTCGAATCTCAAACAAGTATTCTTGCCTTGAAATATTCGATCAACAAGGTAATCCGAATCTTACTCACCTTGTAGTAATTCCACATCAGACAACCTGACCAACTCGAAAATAAAGTTCATAATCTAATCCAACCTAGTTCATCTCACTCTAGTTTTAAAATTGGTCTGACAATTAAGAATATTAGACATTTATTAATCGATATTAGTGATGTTTTTTTATTTTGCAAATGTTTTATATTAAATTTTATGAAATTTTAATTTTTAATAAATAAATGAGATTTTTAAAAAATAGTTTAAAATATAGAATTTAATCAATATATATATATTTTTAAATAATAATAATAAACAAGAGGTGGGGTGAAAGTTGGTGGTATTAAATATATTTTGAAATAATATAATCTATAAAATATTTAAAATTCTATCCACCATATCTTTGTCTGAAAAACGAGCCAATAGAAACTTTACACGTGTATTTGTATCTTCTAAATTATATTCTTTCATCTTGAATGGGATTAGTCATAATAAAAGTAATTAGTTTTCTTCTTTTAATTTTTTTTTCTCTTCCATTAATTTCTTCACCTTTCTTTTCATTTGATTTATTTATGTTGTCTTCCTTTTTTTTCCAAGAGGAAAAAACGTTGGGGAAATCTACATTAAACTAATTTTTCGTATTATCAAGTACTAAATTTGTTAGCATGTTTCATTTTAATTTTGTCGTGCTCGCTTTAACTTTTCAAAGAAAATTGTTAATGAAATGACGTTTTTAAAATAGATTATTATGGGTTCGTTTGATACTAATTTTTAGGAATGTATATGGGTTGGATTGAAAAAATCTAATTAGACGAACTTACAATTTTGAATGGGTCGGGTTGGTAACCCAACAATTTGGGGAAGAGAACAAATCACCATTTATAAGGGTGTGGAAACCTTCCCCTAGCAGATGCGTTTTAAAACCTTGAGGGGAAGCCCGAAAGGGAAAGTCCAAAGAGGACAAGATCTGCTAGCGGTGGATCTGAGTCGTTACAAATAGTATCAGAGACACCGGACGATGTGTCAGCTTTCTCGCTATTCCCTAAAGGGGTAGACACGAGGATAATTTCTATTTAAATTATCTAATTTATTTTACTTTTCCACAGTGAAACCTTTCTATAATTTTTTTTTTAAATCACAAATTCATATAATATCTTAATGTATTGAATTTCAAATTAAAATGGTGTAAATTTTAAATGGTTAGTTTGAACATCGTATCAGTTATTAACACATCAACTTTAAATATCAGCTCGATTTAATGTATCAACCAAATAATAGAAACCCGATTTAAATTTAAAATTATCCTTATTGAAGTTTAAATATCATCCTTTCGTAATTTTATAATATATATCAATTGTTTATATAATTTTTTTTTTTAAAAAACATATTCCCAGAAAAAAAAAACTATTTGATTATAATAATTCAAGTTATAAACTTTAACGACCCGTATGACAAAACATTTTTATGCAGAAACATTTATTTAAAATAACTTCATAACACGATGACATGGATTTATACGTTTGCATAAAAGTTTTAAAGTCAAATAACGAAAAATATTTGATGCATAATAAAATAACACCAAAGAAAAGACAAAAAAAACGATGCTCCAGACTGATCGAGATAACGCAGGTTTCATGGTCATTAACGCAATGTTGCGTCAATCGTACATGGGTGTCTTGTCTTTACTTGAAGTATAAGAGTAGCATGACACTTGACTATTTTAAAAAAAAAAATTTAGTAAGTGAATTATTGGAGTCCGGGAATGCAAACACATGCAATATAAATCAGACATATATTCTGCATTATCTGAGGTGATCTAGTCTAGACAAATTGGATGTGTAGTACTTCTCTATACACGACCAACACGTGTGGCGTGGACCCACCAAACGGGCTCGCATACTCCTGAAGTTTGCTGATCGGGCCAAGTCGTTATACAATTTTTCTTCATAAAATGACTTTATATTTAGCAATAATAAATGAATAACGAAAAAGAATCTAAAAATGTTTGACTTTACATCAATCAAGGACTTATCTTATCCATTTAAAGAAATAGTACTCTGTCGAGCACAAGAGTTGTCTTGAAAGGACAAAATAATATTTATAATTTAAGAGAATCGATAAGGTTAAAATAGTCATTTTCACCATTTCAACAAATTCTTTAATTTTTAAAAAAAATTAAAAATACCTTTAAAAGCACGGTTAAGAAATTTGGAGATAATCTATGAGATGCCGATAGACGATAAAAAAAATGTGTATGTGCGTGCGCGTGCGTGCGTGTGTGTAGGTCAATATTGATAGAATAGGTCAAAAGGAGACTAACGAGATGAACGGGAGCTCACCATGTGGCTGAACGTGCTACCACGCGCTTGTCTCTTCTCGGATACTCCAGTTTCACGAGCGCATGAAGTCCACACGCCTCAGGCATCTTCTTCCTCGAGTCTCCATGAAAATTTCAAATATTTTTTTGTTATTTCCTTTCATATCCCGTACGTGACAACTCAAGCTAGAGTCTGTGAATCCAATGAGATTAATTTCGATCTATATTATACAACATATATCACAATATTGAAGCTCAAAGTTACAATTTATGGGTTACTTTTTAGCTTTTCGTTTCTTTATCGAACTCCCTCCTATGCTCATTATCAGCTGTTCGTTTCTTATGGAAAAGTGTAGATTTTACTCCTAACAAATCCGTAAAATTTAGTTTCAGCAATTTCCATACAGATGTCCATTTATCCCATGGGACTGGGGTCTCGTGGGGACCTACTCCGAATGAGATGAAAATCTCCATTTAAACGAGGGATGGAAGACTATGTTATAATGTTAAATTTTGAGTTTTAAAAATTATGTTGGTAGAACGTTATATTATATTAGATTTTTATTTACATTTTTTAACAAAAATTATATTGTAAAGTAGATCCTCCTCGAGAATCCCTGTCCCAAAAATAAATTGAAAGTTTCACGAGAATGGAGAATGAAAAGGGAGTAGAAATAGGGATGATGAAGGTTATCCCGTCCTCAACCCGCTCCAGGGACATCTCTAACTATGGATCAAGATATGCAAACTTAAAGTCTCGGGTTCAACATAACACATTTCTTCAGTTTTAAGCTCGAATCCTCTCCTTCAAAACGCCTTATAATCTTAGGTTTTTGTTGACTTACTCACGTTAAACATCTCCTTAATGCTAACACGTTATTGTGTTCATCTTTTAATATAAATTTATTAATAACTACACGCTTAATCTTATATTTTAGTTTAACTCAAAATAAATCAACGATGATTTATTGCTTCCACTGCAGGGTGAATCGTTCATTTCTATCAATAGTTTTAAAGTATTCTCGTGTCGTAGGAACGAAAAATTCGTCGGTTCGCTCCGTATGGGTCATGTCATGTGCGTTAGCTAAGCCACTTACAAAATTGAATCACACGTGGTATGGTGTTTTGCGCAACTTGATCCATTGTTTACGTTAGTACCTAGGCAAAGTGGTATTGAGCCTAATACAGAAAAATTGCATACTCTTCAAGATAAAGACGTCTCTCTATATATATTCATCTCATTTGACACGTCTTTGGAATGTCGAGGCATGTCTGGTGACCAATTGTCGACTCGAGGCTTCATTAACCCATCGTGTAATAGGGAACATCCTCTATTAGTCATAGCAGTCTCTTACTAATCATATGTAACACAATTGAACTATGATTAGAGACCGGGTTGCTTTAATATTATATTAAATCACTATTAATACTCTAAAATAAGGGGAAAATAAATATTAATAGTAAAATTTTTTAAAATATTTTTTTTATTGCTAAAATACAATAATTAGAAAATTAAAAAAAATTAAAAAAAGAAAAAGAAAAAGAAAGAAGGGGTTGATGTGGGTCCCACAGTGGGAAACAAAAAGTGCAAATGTCTTTCCACGTGGCACCACGTGGACCTTTAAAGCTCTCATAAACATTCCAATATAATATAATATTTAAAAAAATAGGAAGGTTGCAAGACAAGGAATGTTATAAATCTTACCATTTTCGTTTTTAATAATATATTTATTTATTTTCCTGAAAAAAAAAACTTAAATTGTCCCTTCAATTATAAGGGTGAAGTTGAATTTGGGCAATTAGAAATATTAATAAATAATAATAATAATAATAATAAAATAAAAAACGCTCGATTCAAATTTCAATATGAGTAAAAAAATTATTTGAGATAGACAGAGTTAAAATATTATAAATATGTGTCAATTCCTGACAAGATTCTAAAAATTAGTGATTAAAATTAAGTTAAAGAATTGTCTCGTTAGTTAAGAACGCTCCAAAAATGTACTCATCATTTAAAGCAAATCCACTCATTGAAATTAATGAAAAGTTGATAGTTTGATGGGTGGGGAATTGGCTTTTAGTAAATGTTGTTACTCACTTAATTTCTATGCTTTCTCTAATGATTTTGAGTATTAGTTATTTAATTTATAAGCTAAATTATTATATTTTCGATCTAATTTCTAAAATTAGGTTCGGATTAGAGAATGAAATCGTAAATAATTTGGTCGAAGGTTGTACGGGAATCGATGGTATTTTTTTTTTCTTCAACTTTTGGCGGTTGTGACAAAAAGAGTGTATATCGAGTATGTGGTCGTATGTATTTGAAAATGATTATTAGTAAAATTATTCAAATTTATAAGACTCGAGTATATAAACCGATTAGTCTCGAGTATGCTACTTGAGTAGAATAACTATATTTTATCATTTCTCGGTTTCCTAATAAATATGGTATTTATTAGGAAAAATAGCTTTGATTAAATTTGGGAAATTTTTTTAAAATAAAATAAAATAAAAGGCAACATTTTTCCATTTTTAATTAATAATAGTACTAAAATTAATATTAAAAAAAACTTTTTTAAAATGAAAAATTATACACCGATCCAATTTCTCGAAAGAAAAAAAAGGGGGGGGGGGGGGGGG
>NW_019268533.1:4277986-4297787 GCF_002738365.1 Cucurbita moschata
GGGGGGGGGGGGGGGGGGGGGGGGGGGGGGGGGGGGGGGGGGGGGGGGGGGCATTATTGGGATATGATGACCGTGAGGTACATGAAGGCTTGATTTTATTGGTCCAGAGTGGCGGTCCGTAAAGTTGTCTGCCACGAGGAGGAAGAAATGGGGCCGGGAAAAGATCACAGGCAGGTAAGCATATCTTTGTCCACAGTGTCCGGTTATGAAATTATTTGTCATTTTTCTTCTCATACTCTTCTACACGTGCCAAAATGCTCAAACATTCAAATTTTTCCCCCCACCAAGATCAACCATTTTTCTAATCCTTTTTAATTTTTTTTTTTAAAATCAAACTTATTTTTTAAAAAAATTTGACCATCCACAAATTAGCATGTTATTATTTATAAATTAATGAAAAAAATTATATTTATAATAATGAGGTTAATTTATTATTTGTTACTTTGTGTTGTCCTATTATTTACAGGTGTCTGTTGCTAAATCTGCTCAATTTCCTCTTCATGTATGATTACCTATGGAGGGTCCTACCCCGTTGGTGTCGTTGCTAAATCTGCTCAATTTTCTCTTAATGTATGGTTACCTGATGCTATGGAGGGTCCTACCCCGATTTCAGCTCTTATACATGCTGTGTAGTTGCTAAATCTGCTCAATTTTCCTCTTCTTGTATGGTTACCTAATGCTATGGAGGGTCCTACCCCAATTTCGGCTCTTATACATGCTATGCAATTGCTAAATCTGTTCAATTTCTTCTTCATGTATGGTTACCTGATGCTATGGAGGGTCCTACTCCGATTTCGGCTCTTATACATGCTGCTACAATGATAGCACGGGAATTTTTCTTGTCGCTCGGCTTCTTCCGCTTTTTATAGTAATACCTATCATCATGTAGCTTTTATAGGTATAATAAAAAGTTATCAAACTCAGGTCCAGGTTCAAATGAGCCCAAAAGAAGTTGATTAAATAATAATTTGGCCCATATCTAGTAAAGCCCAAATTCAAAGGCTTGAGCCCAAAAGCCCAATCAAGTCGAGGGTTGAACCTAAAAGTCGAATCAATTTCATTTCACGGTCAAATTTCTTCAAAAAGATCATGTAAATCATCTCATTTGATAATGATTTTATATGTCGTAAGAAAGACCATACTCGTTGAGAAGGTTTGAGAGGAAGCTAGGTCTAGTGTCTCCTCATGGGCTCGGGAGACTAAAGATTCTAGGGTATATTGTTGTTCACTGATAAAGCATGTGGTAAGGAAAAACCAACTCTCGTAACAAATTGATATGGTTAACATAACTATGTTTAAAGAAGATGAGATCCATGGATTCGAGTCTAGTATCCTTCTGATAATAATTTTATAGGTCGTAAGACAGACAGTTCATTGAGGAGGTTTGGCAGGAAGCTAGGTTTAGTGTCTCCTCACGGGCACGAGAGACTAAAGATTCTAGGGTATATTGTTGTACAAGGAAAAACCAACTCTCATAATAGATCGATATGATTAACATAACTATGTTTAAAGAAGACGAGATCCATGGATCAAAGTCTGGTATCCATCTGATAATGATTTTATATGTTGTAAGACAGACTATTCATTGAGGAGGTTTGGGAGGAAGCTAGGTTTAGTGTCTCCTCGCAGACACGAGAATAAAGATTCTAGAGTATGTTGTTGTTTACTGATAAAGCATGTGGATAAGGAAAAACCAACTCTCATAATAGATCGATATGGTTAACATAACTATGTTTAAAAAAGACGAGATCCATGGATCAGAGTCTGGTATCCATCTGATAATGATTTTATATGTTGTAAGACAAACTATTCATTGAGGAGGTTTGGGAGGAAGCTAGGTTTAGTGTCTCCTCGCAGACACGAGAATAAAGATTCTAGAATATGTTGTTGTTTACTGATAAAGCATGTGGATAAGGAAAAACCAACTCTCATAATAGATCGATATGGTTAACATAACTATGTTTAAAAAAGACGAGATCCATGGATCAGAGTCTGGTATCCATCTGATAATGATTTTATATGTTGTAAGACAAACTATTCATTGAGGAGGTTTGGGAGGAAGCTAGGTTTAGTGTCTCCTCGCAGACACGAGAATAAAGATTCTAGAATATGTTGTTGTTTACTGATAAAGCATGTGGATAAGGAAAAACCAACTCTCATAATAGATCGATATGGTTAACATAACTATGTTTAAAGAAGACGAGATCCATGGATCCGAGTCTGGTATCCATCTGATAATGATTTTATATGTTGTATGACAAACTATTCATTGAGGAGGTTTGGGAGGAAGCTAGGTTTAGTGTCTCCTCGCAGACACGAGAATAAAGATTCTAGAGTATGTTGTTGTTTACTGATAAAGCATGTGGATAAGGAAAAACCAACTCTCATATAAAGATTCTAGAGTATGTTGTTGTTTACTGATAAAGCATGTGGATAAGGAAAAACCAACTCTCATAATAGATCGATATGGTTAACATAACTATACTGATAAAGCATGTGGATAAGGAAAAACCAACTCTCATAATAGATCGATATGGTTAACATAACTATCTTTAAAGAAGATGAGATCCATGGATCCGAGTCTGGTATCCATCCAAAAATCCGAAAACCAACTCTCTTCATTCCCCCTTTTGTTTGCTTTCTCACTTTTGTCACGTTTAAAATCATTCCCGAACATTCTTTAATCATTCAAAATGACTCCTAAACATACCGTAATCGTTCAAAATTACTCCCAAACATGTGCTTTCGAGGCTTTGCATGAGAATTCTTCTTCCTCCCCCTTTTGTATCCTTTCTAGATTGAAATAAAACAAGGATGTCTAGAATCATATTGACTGTTCTTGAATTCTAAACCTCAGATGATAAACAACAACAATGAACTTCCCTACCATGATATCATGAATGAAAAATGGAAGATTCTTCTCACAGAATGAGTAAAGGAACAAAAAAATTCGTCACAAAAGCAGACAATTATGAAATTAGCAAGCTAAGATTGAAATTTCATCAATTCTAAATAAATTGCATACTTTTTTTTTTTTTAATTTCAATATGCAGAAGTATTCAAATTATTCGTACATTATGTGAAACGCCGCAAATTACTGCAACTCTCTTGAATGATTCCAAGAAGCTTCTGGCCAACAAAACCAATAATCATTGAGGCATATTCTTGTGGCTTCCATAAACCTGTAATTTCAAGTACATTCACAACTTGGCCAAAACAAATCAAAGCACAAATGGTATTGATTTTGAAACAAATTTTCTCGAACACAAAAACAAACATGTTTGATAGCAATTTTAAACATGTTTTTGGAGTGATTTTGGATGGATAAAAGTGATTTTATTAATATGATTTCTAAACCCTAACCTGCATAGATTCAGAAGTGAAGAAATCGACTCCTAAGCCCCAAATCCATGATTCAAAAGATGAACTAAACAGTTTCGACTTGGAACAAAAATGGAAATGCAAATGCAGTAATTTTCTTTTTGTATGATCAAATATATGATTACGGATTGCACAGATTGTGAGAAGAAGCAAATAGAAAACCAATCCACGAAGAAGAAGATTCAACAATTTCCGAAAGATAAATCACGATATGCGAAAGAAAAAATCAAATCTCCCAAACAAAAAATCGTAATTAGCAGGCTTCGTTCTACTAGAATAATCGTTTATAGATTTTAATTTTACTTACATCTCAAGCACCTCAGAAGACGACGCGAAAAAGAGGCGCGTCGGAGCCGCTTGCAGGCAGAATCTCCCAGCGGCAGGGCTCGAGGTCGTCGGAGACGGGGCAGTAACCGGTGAGGGTGACACTATCGGATGAAGCGGAAACGGAGCCGAACTCGAAGACGGTCACAGTGGCGGCCGGTCGGGGGACTTCGACGGCACCGTTAAGGCCAGGGACTTCCGCCGGCTGAGAGACGTTCTTCGGAGGAGGCTGCGGCTTCGAATTGGACTCCGATGGCGCAGAACCACCTTTCCACCATGAGAGAAGACCCATCGGAAGATTTCGCCGGAGATGAGAGTGAAAAGTGGGTTAGGGTTTTGGAACTGGAATAGTCTAGAAACGGATAAAAGGCTTTGGAGGTGACGCCGAAACGTTGCGTTACGTCTGATTTTCGATGGCGCTGTCTTTTATCCAAAACATTCCAACCGCTTCCTAAACTTTATTTGGTTTATATATCTTTCATCAAGATAAATATTTTTTTTAATTTGGAGCGTAGATTTTGTTGAGGATTATTACTGGTAAGTCCCACATTGACTAATTTAGAAAATGCTCGTGGGTTTGTTTGTAAGTGAAGAATACTATCTCCATGAATGCTCGTGGGTTTATAAGTGAATAATACTATCTCCATGAATGCTCGTGGGTTTATAAGTAAATAATACTATCTCCATTGGTACGAGGCCTTTTGGGAAAGCCTAAGGCAAAGTCATGAGAGCTTACGAGGCCTTTTGGGAAAGCCTAAGGCAAAGTCATGAGAGCTTACGAGGCCTTTTGGGAAAGCCTAAGGCAAAGTCATGAGAGCTTACGAGGCCTTTTGGGAAAGTCTAAGGCAAAGTCATGAGAGCTTATACCTATCTTCACGAAAAGTCTAAAGCTAAAGTAAAGCCATGAGAGCTTATACTCTAAAGGATAGGATGAATGGACCTGTGAAATAAACGAGAAGTATATGAATGGACCAAGAATCTCGAGAGGATAAGATGAATAATGGACACCTGAGTAAGTCAAAAGTATATGAATGGACAAGAATCCGAGGATAGAATGAATGGACCTGTGTCGCCCATTTTGCTTTGAGCAATTCTATATTGAGTAATCTCTTAAGCATGTGAGCGAAAATAAAATATGTCAACGCCAGATTGGCTTGGACAGACATAAATGAAAAATGAGCATAATCTAAAGACCATCTATATCGTATCTATTTGTTGGTCTTATTTTTTAAATATTAATTTTAGTCTAATTTTATTGTTTCATAGCTATTTGAATGGTATAAATTGTATTAATTTTCTCACAATAATTTTCATTGTGAAAACATTGGACTTTTTCATCAAATTTTAAAAACAAAACTAAGTTGTTTAGAACTAATTATTTTAGTTTTAAAAGAACAGATAACATTTATTTGTAAAATATAGATAAAAGAAAAAAAAAACTATGAAACAAGTTGGATCAAGTTGAATTCTCTGTAAACCAGCTTGAACTGATAATAAAGGACCCGGTTCGATTTGAGTTGGGTCAAAACCGAACTAGAGGGGGCGTGCTCTAATATTTTCATTCCTTGTAAGGAAATTGTCTCTTGGATTAATGGCCAGAGGGGGCACGCTCTGGAAATCGAAGCGGTAAGCTTCGAAACCTGATGCTACACAAGTCATGGTTTCATTTAGACATGCTCGAAAGTTGAGAGACTAAATTTATCGAACATTTGATAAATCTGAAAAACCTGCAAACATAAAAGTTTTCGACGCCAGAGATCGAAATCCTATATGAAGACTAGTAGTAGTAATCAACTGCAATCCCTAAACAAGGGCCTGAGGATTGATGATCAATCTTTTGTAAAAAGGCTTAAAGAAACCTCAATGACATCGAGCTGGAATGTCGTTGCTGATGCTAAAATTAACGAATAATTCGGTTCAATCAAATCTAGTTTACATTCATTTACCCTTTTGTAGAGTTGTGAATTGTTTTCTAAACGATCACAACCATTTCCAGCTAAACCTAATGGCATGTTCTGTAATCTATACTCCAAAATGTCATCTCTATTCTTCACCAGCCATCATCCAAACACAATCAAATCCCAAGATCATCGTTGTTAACCTAATGGTTGCAACCAGATTTAAACAAGGAACTAAACTAATGTCCATAATTTTAACTATGGCATGAAATAGAAATTTTAGTGTGGAGTGAGTGTGAGATCCCACGTCGCGTGGAGAGGAGAATAAAACATTATTTATAATGGTTTGGAGCAAAGGCGTTTTAAAAATTTTGAAGGGAAGTCCGAAAGGGAAAGCCCAAAGAGGGCAATATCTGCTAGAAGTGGACTTGAGCTGTTACAGATGGTATCAGAGCTAGACACCAGGCGTTGAGCTAGCGAGGGAGGCTGAGCCTCGAAGGGGGTGGACACGAGGTAGTGTACGAGCAAGGAAGTTGGGCTCCAAAGGGGTGGATTAGGGTGTCCCACGTCGATGGAGAAGGGAACGAGTGTCAACGAGGACACTAGACACTGAACAGGAGTAGATTGTGGGATCCTCAGAAGAGAAAAGCAGAACATAATCAACAAAATAATATATCATCTCATAGCTAAATGAGAGTAGTTTGACCCTCCTCCGTGGTGGGATCAATTTTAGGGCTCAAATCTCTACTCTACCCTTTGAAATTACGGCAGCTCAAGCCCATGCTAGCAAATAATGTCCGCTTCGACCCGTTATTTATCGCCGTTAGCCTGACGATTCATTTTGAAATACGTCTATTATGGACAGGTTTCCACACCCTTATAAGGAATGATTCGTTCCCTTCTCCGACTGATGTGGGATCTCACAATCCACCCCCTTGGGGGCCAGCGTCCTCCTCGCTGGCACACCGTTGAGTGTCGAGTTCTGATACTATTTGTAACAGTCTAAGCCCACCGCTATCAGATATTGTCCACTATGACCCACTACGTATCGCCATCAACCTCACAATTTTAAAAGGTTGTCTATCAAGGAGAGATTTTCACACCCTTACAAGGAATGTTTCATTCCCCTCTCCCACCGACGTGGGAACTTACGGAAACTACCCTCAATTTGTCACAAACCTTTAACCAGTAGTATTCATGATGCAATATTCTAAAGAAAAAAAGAGTGTGGAATTTCATTGCATCAAAATGCTAGCAGATGTATCACAATTAACCAGTGGAGAAATGAAATGGTAACTTGTAAACTTGATACAACCAATCAAATGTGTAACAGGGGAAAAATGATGAAAAAATAAGACATTTCAAGATTTTGTATTACCTCTTTGACACAAAAGTTGAAGAATTTGATCTCAAATTACTCCATTTCTGTTCTCTCAGATGTCATTAGCTGCTTTGGAATTTCGAAAATCTCTCTTCAATTCCCCAACTCTCTTCATACAAGCTGCCTTCGTCTTCCCCGGAAGAGCAGCTGTGATTTTCTCCCATCTCATAGGCACATCCTTTGGAAACGTCTTCAAAGCATTAAGTAATGCAATGTCTTCACCAGAACTCCAACCGGCGACCTGAGCTTCGACGGTGCCACCGGCCCGTTCTTCATCTACATTTTCAATTCTCTTATCCATCGGCTTCCTGTTCTTCAGAAATTGAGCATAAGAATCCTCATCGCCTAATTTCTTCTCTCCCATTTCCTTAGCCATCTTAATCACACTTTCCACTTTATGCCTTCCGCCAAACGCCTCTGAAATTATCTCCCACCGCCTCGGCTTCCCCACAGGATGCTTCGCCAATTGCTTCTTTAAAAGCCCTAATTCCCCTTCGTCCCATTCCGCCTCCTCAATCGCACAATTTACTCCATTATTGCGACTCTGAAAAGCTCCATTTCTATTCTCCATTTTCGCAGTGACTTTTTCAGCGATTTCGATTGCACCAGCGGTGATTTCCTCGGATCTACGCAGTTTTGAGCGCTTTTGAACGGGTTTCTTCTTCGCATCGTCTTCTAGTTCGTGTTCTTCGTCGGGAATTTCAACAATCTTTCCACGACCGACTCGAATATCGCCGCCGGTGAGGGAAATTGGAGCAAATGGACCGAGAAGAAGCGAGAGAGAAATCCAGATGAGAAGAGATCTGAATGGTTCGAATTGGACGAATAAAATCGAGAGAATAAGAAAAATGGAAGATAATACGACGGTGATTGAGACAAAGATCTTGCTGGATTGTGATTCGTTTTGGAGCTCAGTCGCCGGAGATGGAATGGAGCGAGATTGGAAAAGGAACCTGGGTTTCGCATCCTCGTCTAGAAACTCCATTTTCGGATCAGAGCCAATGAGGAGAAAGTTTGACCATTCGAATTTATATAGGTCTGCGCTTTTACAAAACGACGTAGTTTCCTACATTACAGGTGATTTTTTTTTTTAAATTTAAAAAACATAATTTTATTTAATTAAAAAATAGGAAAATGGCTCCATTGCTTTCAAACTTTTTTTTTTCTTTTTTGCCTTTTTAAGTGTGAAATTATATTTTTACCCTCAAATATGCTTAGTTGGTGAAATTAACTAGGTTGAAATATTATATTATTTATTCTATTTTAATCTCTATATTTTAAAATTAAGTGTGTATATTTAATTTCAATAAAATTACTTTTTCTTATAAAAAAAGTGATCGTCATTAGTCTTCTCTATAAATAACATAATAACATAACGTTTTTCTTTTAACGAAAATATTATTTTATCCTACTAATTAGAAAAGTATTGAAATTGAAATGAAATGAATTTTAAAATAAATTAAATTAAATATAAATCATGTTATAAAACATAAAAATAAGCTAATAAAAAAAATAATTATCTGGAGCTATTTTCGGTGACCGGAGCCTAACTTATCTAATCGTAGAGTATGTATTTTCAATCAAGAGATTAAAAATTTGAATTTCCGACTATACAATAATAGTATAGAGAAGGATGTCTAGAAGTATGTCACCCTGGAACAACGCTACTCAATTGAATTAAAATATTTTTCTTTCTTTTCCTAAATTTAGAATTTTTAATAAATATGCATTTTAGGGGATAGAAAGGGTTCGAATTGAAATACGAAATTCTTTTTTCCAATAAAAATAATAATTATATTTTACATTTTTTTCTAACATTATTTTAAATAATAAAATTGAAATTGGTTGGTTGAATTATAAATATGTTTTTTTTAGTAAACACTTATTTATTTTTTTTAAGAGAATAATCAAATTTATTTTTTTAAAAAAAATATTTTTTCACGTTGAATGCGTTTCTAGCTCGTGCTTGTCTCTAGTACCTGATTGAGTAACTAAATTGACGAGTACACATCTAATAAGGAAGTGAGTTTTTACTGAGGTGATGGTCGATGGTTGAGTCTATAAATTAACTGTACTAATCTATTTTCTACGGGTCAATTTTCATCGCAGCTGGTAGTCTTAATTAAGTAATTAATATAATTAATATCTAAAATCAAAATCAAAGTCAAAGTCAAAAAAAAATGATAACGTTTGTTATTTTCCATTTATTTTAATTAACTTAGGTTTAAATGTAAATTAATTTTTTTTGAAATCAAGACATCAAGAACCCAATATTAATGAGATTCTTTTAATCATACCCCGTACCATTTGTAATGCCTTAAGTCTACCACAATCAAATATTATCCGTTTTGATCTATTAATTATAGTCACGAGCCACAGTTTACCCATATGCTAAGGAGAGGTTTCTATCTTTATAATAAATGTTTTGTTCCTCTCTCAGTGAGTTCTCACCCAACAATAGTTTTATTTTTAGTTTAATTTTTTTTTGTAGAAAAAAAAAAAGTCAATTAACTCTAAGTTAAATTACAAATTTAGCCTCTAAACGTAAACATTCAACATTCATATCTATTGGGTCTATGAACTTTTAAATTTTTTAATTTTGTGTTAACTATTTTCAAAACTTTAAAAATATCTAATAAATTCCTTGACTTTAATTTTTGGCTTCTCAAACTTATGACATATTTAAAAAAAAAATTACTCAAATTTGTTTAAATTTTCATCCTAATTTCTAACCACTTCAAAAAAAAAGTGTTTATTTATTTAATAAATAAATAAATAAATAATATATATATAATAAATTAGTTATGTGTCTAGTTTTAATGGGTAGAAAATGAACCAAGGGCAAATATTCGAGCGGAGATGAAAAAAAATATATACATATATATAATCTTAATTCTCAATCTCGTTTCGCTAACAAAAAAAATCTCATCTAACTCCTCTTCACATTCCGAGTTTAAATTAGGTCAGCTCCAGTCTCAAAAGTTAAATAGGTATCTTCCGTCCTCTTTTTATCTTATGTTTATATGTATAATTAAATAAAACGATAACAAAAATAATATTACTAATTTTACATATGCGATGAACAAATGAATATAGTAGGATTGGAGAATAAAATTTAAAAAAAACGACCCAAATATTTAATTTATTATACACTTCAAAAATTACATACACCCAATCAAATAATACTATGATTATACATGATTCAAACCCGAAGGAAAAAAAAAATTGACCGGTGGGAGATTTATTTCCAATCAAAATTAACTTTTAATTTTAAAAATGAAACTATGAAGAAAATAATAAGAAATATTTAGAGGATGAATTTAATTAACTTGAACTCCAGTATCATAGATATCTCCAGCCTTCCAGTCACGAGGAATATCATTAATGGGGACGATCCACTGCTCGTCTCCGTCCTCGTTCGTTAGCAACATTCGCAATGACAACGGTCCTCTCGGCGGCGACGCCGTCGTCCACACGGTACCGTAGCTCCGATCTAGTAGCTTGCACACGAAGTTCTTCGTCTGCAAATTTTACCGATAGCTCAAGATTTTAACAAGTTTAATCTTATGGAGTTGGAAATTAAATAGTTTAGGCTCTATTTGATAGCGTTTAAATGGTTACCTCGCAAAGTTGAACGGCAGTGATATCATTTTTGCCTTGTTGAAACCTTATGACAAAGGCCAAGTAATGAGGAGCGTTGCTGGCCTCATCGATCTTAATTGTTATGTTTTTGTATGGATAGCTACAAGCGATTCTGTTGAATAACCAGGAAATAAGGTTAGAATAAATCGTAACCTTAATTCTCGAGAAACTTTTTATGAGTACTTACGGTACTTAAATTTATATATTAGACGTCTTGAGATTTATGTTTTAGATTTAAGATTAACATAAAAAAAATATTTTTGTTTTCGTTCCAAAAAGAAGTGAGTGAAGTTTAGCATGTAACAGCCCAAGACGGCTAGCAAATATTATCCTCTTTAGACTTCTCTTTCGAGCTTCCCCTTGAAGTTCTTAAAGTACGTACGCTAAGAGAGATTTTTACACTCTTATAAAGAATGTTTTGTTTCCCTCTCCAATTGATACGGGATCTCACAATTCACCCCATTCAAGACTCAGCGTTCTCACTGGTACTCGTTCCTTTCTCCACTCGACGTGGAATCTCACATAGTTCGAGGAAAAGATTTTTTTTTTCGAGTGCTCGTTTCTTCACTTTTGAGCTAATTTCTTCCACAAAGAGAGAAATCATCGACTAGAGAAAAAATTATCCCACGACTCGTGATTGTCTCCTAATAATTACGGATGGCGTGGATTCAAAAATTCTCTAATAACCACTAGATTTCAAGATAATTTGTAATTTCTCTCGTATATTCAACCATGAAAACTGTTGATCAGTTTGTGACCGTCCCTTTAAATATTTTTTCAAGAAGAAAAGTCGGGTATTTTTTTAAATTTCTTTTGATAAATTTTGTAGATCAAAATTAAAATTATTGTTATTTCGATATAGGGAAGAAAAAAAAAAAAAAAAAAAAACTAACCTTTTGTATTCAATGTCAATAACACCAAGCGCTAACAAAGAAGCAGCAGCATCAGCGGTTTGAGCCAAGCGAGCGTAGGCTCTTCGGGTCATTATAAAGTCACCTGGGCCTGACCCTTGATCGGTTATCACCACCATGGCTCCTTCCTCCGAGCACAACTCACTGTCTACACACCTTATCTGTTCATGCATTTTACCTCTTTTAACGGAATATTTTATTGTACGAACAATTCAACGTACAAAATTTGAAAAATGTTTAGACCAAATTAAATTGCTCGGGTTATAATTTTTTTCAATTTCAGTATATATGAAAAGGACTTAAATTTTTATTTTTAAGAACCGTTTGAACAATAATAATAAATTTAAATTAATTTTGAGAAAATTATGGTACCTATAAATTTTTATTTATTTGAACACAACGATTAAGAAAATATATATATATATATATATATATATATATATATTAGAAAATATTTTAAACACCATCTTATGTCACCTGGTAGCAAGCTCCACAGCCGAGGCCATCTCTGTAAAGTTCAGAGGCAGTTGCAACATCTCCACCGTTGATCGTTGCTCCAAACGTTCCATACCCACACGCTCCATCTGCCAAAAGAGCAACAAATTTTCGAACTTAAAAATTTCTAATTGAATTTTATTTATTTATTTATTTTTTTTTGTCTAATAAGTCAATTTATTCAATAATTTACAGAATCTACGGAGTATACTAAACATAATATAAAGTTCATAAACCAAAGAGAGACAAACTTAAATTAACCAATATGAGATTAAGAGCGAGCACTTACGATCTGTTCCCTGTTCCTCTGAATTAGGGTAATGGGCAGCTCGAGAGCGAGTGAAACAGTCATTACACGTGGCACTCTCCGAGACCCTTTGCATGAGAAGCAAAGTTATTACGAAAACAGAAACCGAAGAGAAAGAAGAGAGAGGCATAATGAAATGAGTAGCAAAAGCTTTAAGAATGAGAAAGGAATTTGAAGATGTGGTGATGAATTGAAATGGGCAGTGTTTTTGGAGTATTTATAGTGAAATTTGGGTCATTCCTATCCGATTTCCTTCGGCTTTCGTTGTATATATTTTTTTTATGCCGAAGAATTTGAATGTAATTTTAAAAATGGTTGGTGGAAATGTGTTGGTCTTAGCTTTTTTCCACATTTACCCTTTACTGGTCCATTTGAATTCCTTTTTTGGTGTTGGTGGACAAGAAACAAAGACCACTTTCCCACCATAAAGTATTACTTCTTTTGTTGTTAGTGATTATAATCATCAAAAGACAAAAGTTGGCTTATAATATATATGGTATATTGACGTTATGACACGTTTCTTGTATTTTCAATCTTAAATGTGGTTTAATATAGTATAAATTTAAGTCTGAATCGAAAAAAAGGTAAACTAATTGTTCGTAAACATATCAAAAGTCACCGTCATTTCAAGAGTTTTTTATGGATTGATTCACTCTATGTAGATTGATTGTATGCAGAAAGCCGGCGATCGTGTTTGCATTCTCTTCTGATATCTCCAAGTGTTGTCACCAAAAACCTTCCCCGATAGACAAAACGTCCCACTACTGACACTTCAGGTCTTGGTTAAACATTTCAAAAATTACTCTCGAATCTATTAAAGCCCTATTAAAATGCTTGACAAATAGTTAGACTCTTTCAAACTTAAACTAGTAAGTCTTCTACTTACTCCTTTTACTCCTTTTAGATCATCGTCTCAACTTTTCATCTAACATTCTAAAAAATTTCTTAGTTTTGAAAAAGTTTATACAAAATTAACATTGGCAAGCTATTTCTTTGAAAAGCGCCTATTGAGATGAGAAATTTCCTGATAAAGCTACTAGTACCCGGTAAACTCATATTGGCCAAAGTGAAAGAGAAGGAAATGCTAGAGAGATTCAACCTGATGCTCACTGAACCTTTGTAATATCTAACAAGTCGAGTCTTATGTCATGTCATATAGAACCCCAACACATTCATACTTATGAACCTATTTGCAATTTTTTTTATATATAAAAAACCTTAGAGTGCTCGTTTAATTTCCTTTCAATTAATATTGATAATCCAAATGTTAAACCGGGTGAGTATTAATAATATATTAAAAAAATGACATGTAAAAGAATACATTAGAAAGATTAAGCATATATTAGACATAAATTAAGTTCAACATAAGTCAAATAATCCGGCCATTCGGATTGATTATAATATAAAGTAAATAAGATTAAGATCTCTCTTTCAGTTGCCTTTCTCCCATTAAAATAAAAAATATATATAAAAAAAATGCTTTCAACCAACATCTTCAAAGTTGTTCACATCAAGAGCGTGATAAGTTAAGACGGTTGGAATAAACTTAAATTAAAAGGGTAGTTTTATTCCTTACAAAATGTTGCATGGGATAGCCAATTTTAGCCTTTAAAAAACCTATAAATTAGTTTGTTTTCACAGTAAGAATGAGTTAATAGAGAAGGACTTTCAGAATTCTTTGTCTCTTGTCTCTCTCCTCTCGACATCTCCTTCACAATTTCGTGAGAATTATTTTAACAAATTAGTATCAGAGCTGTTATTTCAACAAAGACTTTAGGATAAGTTAAGGCCTAGAATTGTAATTATTTGATCAAGACAAGCAAAATTGAACCGAACCACGGAGGAGATATTGACTCACCTAAAGAACTTCAAAGGGTTTTTTAGTAAGAAAATAACCAATTGAATTGGTTTGCCTAATATCAGAAAAAAGTTCGGTGGTTTTGCACTGAAAAGGTGTTGTCAAATGTCTTACTTTTCACATCCTGCATTGAGAGTCTGTTTGGTTTCCACTAAGATCAAATTCAGATCAAATGCAATATCTTCATATTTTATCGACATGTCAATACTTGAGTTCGATATTATTAATATAAATGCCCTCGTGCCCCAACACTGTCTCTCTAGTACCAATATGTCCTATAACTTGATATCAAACAAAGCCGCCTATAGAATGATTAGACTCGATAATCCTAACGACTTATTTACGGAGAGTTCATGATTAACTATGTCAATGCAAGCACACGAAAAAATGTTAATGAAAGAAAGAAGAAACGACCCCTCAATAATTTTCGGGATTCATTGAATCTTGAGCACATCTAGGTTTCAATGGGGGTAGAAATTAGCAGCCTACTACTAAAGGAAAGAAATTATAGGCATTTGAAGAAGGCCAAGATTGACCTTTTTTTAGGCCTATGGAATTATGCTGGTTGACAATTAACAAAGGGCTAGAAAAGGACGGCAAAGAACTTTTTGGCGCCGACAGAGATTCGCAATAGAAGGGAGGCTAAGACGGGAGAGAAGAAATCCATCATCATTCATGACATGGAATCCATTATGGAGTATTTTATTCCACCCTATCCTTGCGTCTCTTACCTGTTTAAGTGGAAAATGAAATCCAAAAAGAAAATTCCTCTCCCTTATCCAAGCAGGTTCCGATCCCTAATGTTTGACTCTTGAAGATCGCAGAGAAAGAGTCACAGAATCATCGATTTATAAGTAAGGAATACATCTCATTGGTATGAGGCTTTTTGGGAAAATCAAAGGTAAAATCATGAAAACTTATGCTCAAGGTGAATAATATCATACCATTGTAGAAAGTCGTGGTTTCTAACATAGTATCAAAATCATGCTCCTTAACCATGTGAATATAATCCTCAAATGTCGAACAAAGAAGTTGTAAGCCTCAAATGTGTAGTCAAAAGTGAGTAAGTGTCGAATAAATTGTGTATTTTGCTCAAAGATGCTAGAAAAAGAAGTCGAGCCTCAATTAAAGGCAAACTATTTGAAGGCTCCATATGCCTTTGAAGAAGCTCTACGGTGTACTTTATTCGAGAGGAGGATTGTTAGGAGGGAGTCCCACATTGACTAATTAAGGAGTTGATCATGAATTTATAAGTAAGGAATACATATCAATGGAGGTCTTTTGGAGAAACCAAAAACAAAATCATGAGAACTTTATGCTCAAAGTTGAGCATATTATACAATTGTGGAGAGTCGTGGTAAGCCAAACTATTGTAGATATATAATTCAACTAGTTATAAAAGCATGCGTTCAAATTTATATTAAAATAATAATTCAGTCCCTATAATTTAGAATGGCTGGGTTAAAGTCTACTTTGGGTAAATCTTAATAGTAATCCTCACTAATAATCCGAGATATTTCACCAAACTTGGCCAAAATATAATAATATAACCTTAAAGCCCATAGTATAAATGTTCCTTGTGTTAACATTCCCCATCTAAACCTAAGGAAAAACAAAGCCACCACAAACAACTAGAAGGAGAGGTGACATAAGTTCCAGAATTAATCATTTCCTTTCTTACTCAAATGAATTACTTGAATGGATCAAGAGTTTTAAGGGAAACACAAAAGACTTGGGAAACAAGGAAGGACAAAAGGCACAAATCAAGAAAAAATCGGAGACTTGCAAGAAAGAGGAAGAGACCTAATCTAAGAAAAACAAGCTTTACACTCATATACACCAAAATTTGATCATATAATCCTTACCATTGCATTAGAAAGATTTGCTGGTGCATACCTGTCCTCATCAGGACCATGAGACTGAGTCAATCTCATCCCTTGCAGATTTATGTAGTTCAAGCCTTTTGATACATTGCTGTCGCCTTTCCCTCAAAGCAGGATCTTCGTTAAGAAGAGCTGCAAGTTGATTACCCTACAAAATAATCAAGCAGTAGCATAAAACGTATTTCCAAGTGATCAAAAATGGGCTTTCAGCTATAAGTTCAATACCTTCATTTGTCCCAATTGCACATAAAAGTAATCTAGTATAGATCGCTTTGCCTCCCTGACTTGACAATGAACAACAGACTTTGGAATACTGTTCCTCAGTGTCTCAGACACCATCCTGATATAAGAGGTAATATTTGATGCTATCTGGTGGAAATGTGTCTCCGTATACCTATCTATGGGAGCTGCAGCTGGTGGGATTCCTCCCTTTTCATTACCCTGTGGGAGCCTTCGAAAGAAATCGACTGTTATGTAGGAGGATTGCATGTCAACCAATCGCAAGGTTGTCATTTTACTATCTTCTCGAAATCTCTCTAACGCTTCATTTGCAGCTCTTGAAACTTCAGCTTGGAGAGTGGGAAAGCGCTTCAGCTCCTGTTCCATTTCAAGATATAAGCTCAGATGATTCTATGGTTATTCATTTAGCATTACCAGAATGTAACATTGTTGACTTGGACCTGAGTTTCTGCCAGTGATCTTCTAACAAGTTCCTTCAAAATGGAATGAACCTGAAAGTGCCCGAGGGACAAGTTTGAGAACAGGACTAAAAACCAACCCATGTTTGATAAGCTTAAAATAATCCACTGCTTTACATGCACACAATCACAAGGCATAATCCGATAGAATACAACAAATAGGGCATTCTATTTTTACTATTTGATAGTCAATTACGTAGTTTACCATTAAATTAAAAGCACATATTTTCTCATGCCATACTTCACATTGTTGGGATATGGAACTAATGACTATTGATGACTATTTATAGTAAAAGATCTGGTAGAGATATATATGATAGATATTTTGTAAAAGTAGAGATATATTTGTTTGTTGAGGATTGTTGGGAGAGAGTCCATGTTAGCTAATTAAGGAAATAATCATGTATTTATAAGTAAGGAATATATCTCCATTAGTATTGGTACGAGGCCTTCTGGGGAAGCCCAAAGCAAAGCTATGAGAGTTTATGCTCAAAGTGGACAATATCATACGAGATTCGTGATCCCTAGCACATAAAACCATTCCAATGACTAGCACATAAAATCATTCCAATGAAATTCTCCCACCATCAATCAATAAAATGTATAACTGAATCTACCAAATGCAAAAAAAATAATAATGATAATAATAATGATAATAATAATAATAATAATAATAACAATAATAATAACAATAATAATAACCGCTCACATCAATAGGAAAACACAGCATGGGAAAAACAGGTGGCACTTACAGCATCTACTGAAGCTTCAGCTGGACCTCTAAAATAATTGACTGCAACTTCAATAAGGCGTCGATAACCATGCTCCGGCGCAATCAGATGAGGTTGGTATCCATCAGCCTCCGATATCACCTTCCTCACATTTTGCAGTGAAAGGTAGCGATCAAAGGGAAGCCTTCTCAGAGCATGAGGGAGCTGATTATCAAAAACACTATATATCCGATCACCACCAGGTCGCCTAAGATTTAAAGAAAAATGGTTATGAGAAAAACAGAACTAACCATAATCCTAGTCCAGCTATGTAGTTGAAGAAGATAACATCACATATAAAGTGAACCTTTCATAAGTAACATTAAGTTTAATAGAAAAGTAAATAGTACGTCATGCAGAAGATAACAGAAACATGCACAACAAAAAACACATATATAATTGCCTTGACAAGCCTGCACATCAATGAACAATGAATTGGTAAATACATACATATTGATTATCAAACAGAACTTGATCAAAACGCTTTTGCTGATAAAAATTTAATAGAGAGCATATATTGTATACCCCCCATGGAGATGATCCTTGAACACCAGGTCAAAAGCACAGCAAAGCTCAAGGATAGTATGTAAATGAGCCTGTTATGTGTCAGACAAATGAATTAGTTAATAGCAAAGAAAATTAGATCTGAGTTATTGAACAAGAAATAAAAGATTACCCCAGAATCAATTGCAACAGGCTTCCCAAGCTGATGAAGCTCAGCTTCAATTTCGTCTATGCTTTTGTTAATCAAGCATGCAATGCCTGGCATACGTGTTTTTATCAGAGACTCTAGGTGCTGAAATCATGTCAATTTGAGATTGTTATTTATGATGCCGATAGGAATAAAGAGAATAATGAATTAATGACCGAGTCAGCATGTAAATGCATCTCAGCTCAACCTTTGAGAGGAGTTTTGCTAGATACTCTGACCCCATTTTGCCAGCCAAGTGTCTGTAGTCAACACTAGAAGCAAAAAATTCACGTTCCCTTCGCCGAGCAGTAATCATGTCAATATTCTTATTGATATCAGCTTGAGAACGATTGACAACTCCAACCCAAGGGTGATGAAGTCGATAAGACCTTCCTTCAAGAACCTTCAAAGAGCAATTTTGAGGCAGATGGAGGAATGATAAGGGATGCAGGAATAGAGAAATGGAGGATCACAAAGTTATCTATCAACACATATGAATGGTCAACCCAAGGGTTTGTGGCATCATCTATCAATTATTAAGATGTATTCTGATCCTGATACAATATCAATCTCTTCCTAAATAGAAATGATGTGGAGTGGAGAGAACTCAGAACTTAATAATTAAAGTTTGTGGACATTATAAGGGATGGTTTTGTGAACCATCATTAATTGATCACCTAAACGAAACGATAAAAACGCCCAAATCATCTTTCCTATTTAGCTAGAATTAGTTTAGTTAAAGAGTATGGTTAAAAAGGCATATGCAATGATAAGATTATTGCAATACCATCATTTCAATGATTGAAATAGAACAAACTTAAGCACACTTAATTTACCATATAATACGTGCTTGCTATATATCATGTCAATTTTAAAACATTTTAAAATAGAATTATAAATAACTCCCTGTCCGGTTAGTAACATAACTATATGTATCTCACACAATGCCCTGCTTTCTCAATATGCTTATTTGTTCCCATAATGGTGTACCAAGGTATCTTCCTTGCACACTATGTTTAATATTTCAATTGTTTTCAACTGATTTCGGCCTTGGTGGGTTTTGGGTCTAATTTACCGTGCAATAAATTAGGAATCAGTTTTGAAGGGGTATCTGCCTAAAACCTATTTGAATGGGCTTAAACTCATTCTAGAATTAATTTTTCAAGGAATTAATTACATTTACAACATTTCTGGCTACAACACATGTGGTGCTTGATATTACTGTAAATTTTTATGCAATAACGTCAATCAATAGAGCAATCTCAATGAATCACATCATTTTAGAACCCAATAAATAAAGTTGCATCATTCAATGAGCAAGTGATCACTAAAATATAGAGTTGAACAGGTAAAAAAAACTAGGTCCTTACTTCCAAAGCATTTGTTCCTTTATCCATCAAATCAAGCTTTGTCAACACCCCAAATGTTCTTTCACCTAGGAAATAACAGAGAGAGAAAGACAGATATAAGCATGCATTACAAAAACACATGCATATAAGACTGCATAATTCATTCATAACTGGAGGGCATCGGCAAAAAAAAAAAAAAAAAAAAAAAAAAAA
>NW_019268533.1:4298280-4324082 GCF_002738365.1 Cucurbita moschata
GGAAAAAAAAAAAAAAAAAAAAAAAAAACATGCCTGTGGGGTCAACCTCTCGAGAAAGTTTAATAGCATCAGACGTTGCAATATCTTGATTAGCTGAAGTTATGGCCAAAATAATGCAGTTTGGCTGCAGTCAAGATTTCAATTTATCCTTAATCAGATCAGGAAACTTCAGCTTGCTGGAAATTTCAAAATAAACACTCTCCCAGCTTTTCTCCAGTTTGTATTTTTATTGGTAAAATGCAAATTCCATTAATGTCTTGAGAACTGCAACTCGTATCCTAAGTTTGAGGAAGAATTACTGAACTGGGATGTCAATACTTCATTGATTTTATCCAAGGCAGTATTTCAATATTCTATAGTACAATTAAGGGAGGAAATGGAGCAAAAATTGCCGGAAAAATCATAAATCTTTGTTTAATTAACTCCATTTTCTATTTTTCCATATGAATTTGATTCTCTTCACAGTCCAGCACACACAATTTTCAGGCGAATCTACTTTATTTTATCTCCAATGAAAACAATTTCAAAGAAGTAACTCCAGTAAAACTGGCAACAAAAAGTTTATAGCAAAAGATACTTCCTTACCTTTTCGACATAAGTACGGACCATTGTCTCAATATCCTGAACGATGCTCTCAGGCTGTCCTTCTGCAGCAAATAAATTTATTAACCTCTCAAAATAAGGTTGGAACTTATGATGTTATTTTATAATGGTTTATAATGAAATGGTGGAAGTTTACCTACAGCAACCTTTGTTAAACCAGGCAAATCTATGAGTGTCAAATTGACCACTGCGATCAGATTAACATTAAGAAACCAAAAAGATTTTCATTATCAGTTAACACAGAGAAGAATACATAATAATATGAATTAACTTCATTCATGAAAATAATGCATGAATTATCCAACTGATGATACAAATGGGCAAAGAAAGCAGTATCATAATACCATATTAAGAAATAATGACTATCCTAGAAAAGTGATAGCTGATTCTTGGAGATGAATGTCAAAGTCATCAGAAACAGAATATCTATCCTATATATAGTTCAGTTCTTCATCAAACTAGGCAATATTATTTTGAATACAAGTCTTATCAAACCAAAAGAATGTGAAAAAACAGCATCTGATGTGAAGTGTAATAATATGGATGAAATTCATTAAGAGGAAGAATTCCGCAATTATATCCTATGAAACAAAAAGGCAAACCAAGCAGAAGCGTGCTTTGAAATTATAATCATTCTAGAAACGTGGCACTAAGTCTTTTAGATATAGGTCAAAGGAAACAGAAATGACACATCTATCCAATGTAAAATTATGATTTATCATTTAATAATGTAGTAACATTTCTCACCTAATCAAATTTTAAAATGTGGCATAATAAAAAGAACACATCTCGATGTTTAATGTACTAGCTACAATGAATACAACAACTAATGACTCATCAGTAAAAACCAGTGAGGCAAGAAACTAGTGAAGATACAGCTGGAAGAATCATTGACCATACAGAAAACAGATGTCACTGAATAATGAGAACCACACTAGAAATCTAGATTTGTTACCATTCGGAGAGTAGATACTAAGATGAATTGGAACAGGAGAAATCTGTTTTAATCTCCCAGTCAAACTATTAGTTTCATCTTCAATTTCCTTCCTAACCATTGCTGCAAAAAACTAAGAGAAGTTAACAATGATATCAGAGAAGATATCTAGATGATTTTACTGATATGGATCCCTTTGGGATAAGGCTTTAAATTTTCATTTCATTGGTTTTGATTCGATAGTGGAAAACGTGATAAGATATACATCATAGCATACGGCTTTGTAAACTTAGGAACTACTACATCTTACATTTCAAATATATTGCAGACATTTCAAGCAGCACGATGTGTATGTATCTACAGAGACATCCCAACACCTGTTAAAATTTTAAAGCAGCTTGCTCTCGTTCAACTTTGTTTGTGGTGCAAGACAGTGAGAGATAAGTGGAGATACTATGGAATTTAGGAGTTCCTAAACTTTTGAACTTCCATGACTAAGTGTACGTGAATTTGAATCCTAATATATCTCCATTAATTTGTTTTACAGATGTTTTCATCTAACATTTATAGAAACGCTAAAACTTATGGTTTTTTTAGAGAAGGTAACATTTTCAGGGAAAGAACTTGTACTAAGCAGTAGTATACAACAAACAGTTCACAAAAAAATCAATACATACTTCGTTTTTTGAAACATTATTTCTTTTCTCTTTTTATGAAAAGCTGCTAAAGTTTATTTAAAACTGAAAATTTCCTTGAAAAACTACAAAATTAGAGTACTTATTTCCCCTCGAGTAATGAAATTAGCATAACAGGAAGTACTCTGAAACTAAATATGAAATTGACAGCAAGATAACTTTTCTGACTGAAACTTTTCTAAGGAACATAAAAGTAACTTATTCATCAACCAACCTGACGATATTTTATAGTCTAAAATACAGAATGAGTACCAATTATAATATTAAATAAACAAAATGACGTACAGAAATCTGAGAATTTTTTCTTAGGCAGATGAAGAAATTCTGCATACTCCTCTCTTCCTGGTTCTGTCTTCTGGAGCTGCAAAACTAGAGGCCTCCGCGTAACAATTCCTGGAAAATAAAATTATCAGTTGGTGAGTTTATCTAACCATTTCCTTATTGTGTATTAGGGACATCGTTAATCTTTGGTTCAAAAGCCTGCTATGGCAGCAGAAATTTGAACATGATTGATTATAGAGGATTCTTTCAGTTCAGAAACCAGTAAGGTATTTCTATCTTCTCGATAATAGTAGTAAATTCCAATTTAATTGAATATAACTCTCCGGATAGAGGTTCACTGTTCACTTCAGAATCTGTATTCTTCTAGTCACTGATAGAAAAAGTTCTTCGACTAACTTTAACATGGAACAAAGATCTCATGACCGAATCATTAAAATCGTTTACATGAGTTCTTCTTGCTCTGATAGTTTTATTGTTTTTCCTTTTTCATTACATACTCTGTTGATTGTTCTTGTGGTATGACCGCGCGACTTAATCTGACTAATTATAGCGAATAATAACCACAAAAAGTACCAGAAAATTTCATGCAATTGTTTCTTCCATAGCTCCACACCTCGAAACTCAACTTCGATCATTTTACCTCTTTCTGAAAGAAAACAAAACTAGAACCAACAGTGACTTACCTGATCCCCTGGGAAGAAAATCACGACCAACGATGCTCTCCAATACTGATGATTTTCCGGAGCTCTACATTTCAAACCGAGCACAACAAATTAACCTCGCATGCAAGAAAAATCACCTGAAAAAAACCACACATGCACATGCATCCAAAAACAGTACCATACAAAGACAAGCATTGAAAAATCTACAGATAATTAAAAGTCACAGCACAATTTACCTGGCCGCCAACGACGACGACGGATGGAAGAGCCTCCCAAAGAGTAGGCAAGGCAGAATCACCGCCATAATCACCAAGAACAGTACAAGCCCTCTGTATACGATTAACGAGGCCGATCAAGCTCTCCATGGTAGCCATTTCGCCGAGTTCAGCGTCCTCTTCTTTATCTTTCACTACACAAGTAGAAGAAGAGCTCGAATTCGAAGCATGGGAGACGATCACCGAGAGCAAAGTGAGTACGATCAGAGTGAAGAAGGAGAAGACGTCGAAGAACATAAGGAGGGCTATTTTTGCGTGTTTGGAATAGAATTGAATTCGAAGATTCTGGACTCAGCGTTGAGGGAGCAAATGTTGCACGATTTAACGGGAGCACGTTCCGACGGTTTTTATATGATTCGACTTTCATTTGAACTGCTTTTACAGCATTCATATAAACGGATAATTACTTGTCCTTAAAATAAACGTTACACATATTTAAATTCTTTTCAAACCTTTGTTTTTGGCGGGCTGTGTTCTTGCGTACAAAGGCATAAAGTTAACAAATCATTACAAAACAAAAAATTATAATAAATATCAAAAAAAAAAAAAAAAGTACAAATACAGTCATTAGGGATGCATGGTCGGGGTTGGATTGAAAGATTTTTTTTTTTTTTTTTACCTTCAATTTGGTTGGATTGGTAACCCAACCGACCCGAAACTTTTTACAAGGTTGGGTTGATCATATTTTTTTTTTAAGTTTTATTTATTCACAATTTATAATTATTAAGTACAATCTTAAATAAAATATATTAAAATTTCACAAACAAACCAATCAATCTATAATTATTTACAAAAATAAATAAATAAATTTAATAAAAAAACAACCAGCGAAATTGTAAAAATAAAATAACAAACTAAAAAAAATTTACAACCCAACTCTCTATCTATTTTCAGGTGGGTTGTAAAATTGTAACAATAAAATAACAAAAAAAATTAGGATGGGTAACTCAATCCAACCCCAAAACTTTTCACAACCCAATTGTGGTTGTCATATTTTTTTTTTAAAATAACAAAATAATATTAAAAAATTAAATAAAACACAACTAGCTAAATTGTAACAATAAAATAATAAAATAACAAAATGATGTTACAATAACAAAATAATATAAAAGAAATTAAATAAATTAAAAATAATAAAATAATATAAAAGAAACCTATATTTGTGGTTAAGTGGTAAAAATTGTAAAATAAAATAACAAAATAATATAAAAGAAATTAAAAATAATGAAATAATATAAAAGAAACATATATCGTCAAAATTGTAACAATAAAATAATAAAATAATATAATTAAAAATAATAAAATAATATAATTAAAAATAATAAAATAATATAAAACAAACCTTAGGTGGCAAATTGTAACAATAAAATAACCAAATAATATAAAAGAAATTAAATAAATTAAAAATAATGAAATAATATAAAAAAAAAATTGTAACAATAAAATAACAAAATAATATAAAAGAAATTAGGATGGGCACCTCCACCCAACCTCAAACTTTTCACACCCAACTCTCTATTTTCGAATTAGGTTCGAGTTATCATATATATTTTTTTAAATAACAAAATAATATAAAATAAATTAAATAAAAAAACAATAGCAAAAATTGTAACAATAAAATAACAAAATAATTGTTACAATAACAAAATAATATAAACCCAATTCTTTATTTTCCAGTTGGATTGTCGTATTTTTTTTTAAAATAACAAAATAATATAAAAATAATTAGCTAAATTGTAACCATAAAATAACAAAATATAATGATTACAATAACAAAATAATATAAAAGAAATTAAATAAATTAAAAATAATAAAATGATATAAAAGTAGGTGGTCAAAAATTGTAATAATAAAATAACAAAATAATATAAAAGAAATTAAATAAATTAAAAATAATGAAATAATATAAAAGAAACATATATTTGGGTTGGATTGTTAAAATGTAACAATAAAATAACAAAATAATATAAAAAAAAATTAGGATTGGTAACTCAACCCAACTCCAAATTTTTCACAACCCAACCCTCAATTTTCGGGTTGGGTTCGAATTATCATATATATTTTTTTAAATAACAAAATAATTCTTACAATAACAAAATAATATAAAAGAAATTAAATAAAAAAACAACAGCGAAAATGGTAACAATAAAATAATAAAATAATTGTTACAATAATAAAATAATATAAAAAAAGTTAAATGACAAAATAATGGTTACAATAACAAAATAATATTAAAAAAATTAAATAACAAAATAATAGTTACAATAACAAAATAATATAAAAGAAATTAAATAACAAGATAATTGTTACCTCAACAAAATAATATAAAAGGGATTAAATAAATTAAAAATAATATAAAATTAACTTTTCACAACCCAACTCTCTCTTTTTGGTATCAATATAACATTTATAAAATTAAATATTACATAACGAAATAATATAAAAGAAACATATATTTACTTTCACAACCAAACTCTCTATTTTTTTTGGTAACAGATAAAGTTTATAAAATTAAATAACAAGATAATGTTACCCTAATAAAATAATATAAAAGAAATTAAATAAATTAAAAATAATATAAAAGAAATTAAATAACAAGCATGAGTGTTGCTAAACTGACTTCAATACCACCTTCACAAACCCATTAATACGAATCTTTTTTAATATATTTAATATTTTTTTTCGGGTCAACTTGAAGGTTTTGCCCACGAACCCAAAATCGAACCGATTTAGTTTAGGTTAAAAAAAAATGAACCCAACCCTATCCGAAATGCTAATCCAACCCAATCAAACCCTTATAGTTCAGGTTGGGTTGGTCCGGGTTGTCGGGTTGAATGTACACCCCTAATAGCCATATTTATGAAATTTACATGTATATCTACAGTTGTATCAAGAGAAAAGTGTATAATAATAGCATATCGATGCTCGTTCAAAAGTTTTTTTTGACATAAAACTTGCAAAATCACTAACTAGGATAAGAACAATGAACCTCCACAACGGTACGATATTACTCATTTTGAGCATAAACCATTGTGGAATTGCCTTGTGTTCTCCAAAAGTCTAGTATGAATGAAGATAATGTCACTTACTTGTACCCATAATTTCTTCTTAATCAGTTAATATAAAACTCCAATAATCCTCAACGGACCTAAAAAATTAAATTGTCACGTATTTTAAATCATTGCCATGTTGTTTTAGGCCATAATTTTATTCAAATTTGTAAAATATGCATTATGTGAATATTGATATAATAATGTTATACGCGATACATTACTTTTTTTACTGTTTTTAATTTCTCTTATTCAATTATGTTATTTATCGATTTTATATGATCTTTTTTTTTTTGGTCATTTATAGTATAAATGTTCCTCTAACATACTTTATATGAATATTGGTATATCAAGGGTATACATGATTTGGTATACTATGGATATATCAAGTGAGACGAATTGAGGCCGTTGGATCTAGTTTTAAGATCTAACGGTGGATAAAATTTGGAGAGAAAATGAAGGGAAAAACGAATTAAAAGAAAATGAGTTGAAAGAGAGAGATCCTCCCACATCGGAAATGACCTCAAAGGCTGCACCATACGCTACTATAAAAGACGCCGAAGATGGCTTTACAAAGCATACCTTTCTCGGCCTTTTGGCTAAGATCAAGTGTAGTATCTGTTCTTATCAGTTTAATATCTGATACGTGGGCCATCGGCCCACATGATATTAAATTAATTTTTTATGGGGGATGGCCCACCAAGGTAGCTTGCTACCTGGGCCGTCGAGCGTCGCCCTTGCGTTGCACTACTGCATGGGCCTGGCGCACCCCTCCAAGCCCAGTTAAATGTTGGATAATTCTTATATCAAATCACTTCCCTTATTACTTTGCCAACCCCAAAACAAAATTGTACTTTATTTTTTCAGATATATTTTTCATCATAGTATATTTATGATTTATGAAACTAGTTTCAGCTACCCAATAGATATTAGGGGTGAATATAACTAATTAATTTACGGACATATTTTATATTTAAACAAGTTACAAATAATCATTGGACCAAATATCATATACTTCATGGTATATTATGTTATATATTTTAATTTAACAAAAATGAATTGAGTTGATGTTAACGTAAAAAAGAACTCGTTTCTAAATTCGAATCACTTCACAAGAGGTATTTGATCAAAACTACTCGTGATTCGAATCACTCCACAAGAGATATTTGATGACGCATGCAAATTCTAAACACAAAAATTTACAAGAAAATCTTGTTCTCAACAAAGCTAAAAACTAAAAAAAAAAATTCTATTCTTTTTAATTAAAAAACTAAAAAAAGAAATAGAAATTCTATTATTTTTTTAAAAAAGAAATAGAAATTCTATTATTTTTAATTAAACAAATGTCATGCACTAAACACAAGAATTTGTCAAGCTAAAAACTAAAAAAGGAAATAGAAATTCTATTCTTTTTAATTAAAAAAATGTGATGTCTCTAATAAGAAAAAGAAGGTTTGATATAGCCTTTACAACCTTAACCTATGTCATAATGAATGAGAAATATCCATAACCTCCATATTAAAATGGCTAGTTAATGATGGAATATGGTAACGTAGATGGGTTACAATATAATCTAAACTTTTATATTAAAATTAAATAGTGCAATGAATGAAATGTGCTTATTAGTCATTTTTGGACTAGTTCCATAAATTTAGTTGAGTTCATTAAATGCAACTTAAAATGCATTTAATGCATCTCTTTCTTGAAGCTCAACTTTGCACAACATAGAAGAGAGGACCCAACTTCTTCTAGAATTTCATTTGATGAGCTCACCATAACTTGAATATAAGTATACAAGGTTTGTTGTAGATTCTTAACTCTCGTCCTTGTAATTGGACTTTGAGGTATGAAAATTCCTTGGTCATGGTTCATATCATTCTCCCCCTCTTGAGAAGGATTCGTCCTTGAATCCCAGCTATCACCTACATCAAAAGGATTCAAATCAACAACATTAAAAGTTGCACTAACAACATACTTACTTGGTAAATCAATATTATAAGTATTGTCGTTGATACGCTCAAGAACTTGAAATCGTCCAACTCCTCGTGGTAAAAGCTTAGATTTTCTTTGAGTAGAAAATATTTCTTTTTGGAACTGCACCCAAACCCAATCTCGTGGCTTGAAGATGATAATCTTGCGTCCTTTATTAATTCGGGTGGCAACCTTGGAATTTTGATTCTCAATTTGTTCTTTTACTTGCTTGTGCAGTTTATGAACAAACTAAACCTTGGCATTTGCATCAAAATTCACAAACTCTTTTGACTGCATAGGTAACAAGTCAATGGGGGTTAAAGGATTAAAGCCATAAACAATTTCAAAAGGTGTGCATTTAGTAGTGCTGTGAACAACCCTATTATATGCAAATTCTATAAATGACAAACAATCATTCCCAGTCTTAAGATTCTTATCAATATTAGCCTAAGCATAGTAGTCATGTAACAACTTCAGTTTGTCCATACGTTTTGAGGATGACAAGTAGTTGAATATACTAGCTTAGTTCCTAACTTACCCCATAAAACACGTTGACTAAACTATAAATAAGCAGCAGGCTCTATAACCTAACAATTCTCCCACTTGGAGGTTGATCCAATCAACCAAGAATTTCATTCTCAAATGATCATGAGCATCTTCACTACACTATACCAATTGAGGCTTTGCACAACCTCAATATTCCAACATCAACACTTTTTGTCAACATGTTTGTTGGATTCTTTGCACCCTCTATCTTCTCTAAACACATCACCATCTTCCATTAACTTGTGAGTGAAATGGTATCACCTTTTCTGTTTTGTCTTTAAATGATAAATCGGGTTCCTCACCAACTGTATAACACTCTGACTATCTCTATAAAGAATCTTTTCGTGCTGCTTCTTGCCCAATTCTTCCAGATAGTTAGTCATCCATATCGTCTCTTTTTCAGCTTCACTTATTGTCACGTACTCAGCCTCAGTACAATGCAATTTTGAAGCCTAGACATCCCATCATCCATGGCTTGCTCCCACTTGGTTGTATCCTCCAACTGTAGGGCCTCATCAAAGGGCTCTAGTTCCCTTTCATCAGCAAGAGATAGTGTAATGAAGGTACATACATATTTGGTACTCTGATAGTACTGGATGATCTTCTCAACACCAGTTCAGGTGTTACTTGTTCTACCACTGGTTCCTCTGCAACAGTCTCAGGAGTTTCTTGAGTATCTGCTACAACATCACTAGGTGATTTTTTTCGTAACTCACCCAAAACTCCCACTTGCTTCATTGCTTGGAACCTTGCTCCATATCTAGTTCCTCACTAGTAGTCTCAGGAGTTTCAGGAGTATCTGCTACAACATCACTAGGTGAGTTTCTATGCAACTCAAGCTCAACTCCCACTTGCTTCGTGATCTTGGAACCTTGCTCCATATCTGGTTCCTCAGTAGTAATCTCAGGAGTTTCATGAGTATCTGCTACAACATCACTAAGTGAGTTTCCCTGCAACTCAAGCTCAACTCCCACTTGCTTCGTGATCTTGGAACCTTGTTCCACATCTGGTTCCTCAATAGTAGTTTCAAGAGTTTCATGAGTATCTGCTACGACATCACTAAGTGAGTTTCCCTGCAACTCAAGCTCAACTCCCACTTGCTTCGTGGTCTTGGAACCTTGCTCCACATTTGGTTCATCAGTAGTAGTATCAGGAGTTTCATAAGTATCTGTTACAACATCACTAAGTGAGTTTCCCTACAACTCAAACTCAACTCTAACTAGCTTCGTGGTCTTGGAACCTTGTTCCACATTCGTATGGATCATTTCCAACCACACTTTCTTCAATTCTCTGTCAGTCCTTGTGAAGCTAACTCGTTTATGTTTGCTCATAAGGCAGTTCTCACAAGGACCCACATCAACAGATTTCAGACCTTCTAAAACTTTTTTTGCAGCCAGCATCTTCATTCCTTTCACACTCATATGTCCAAGTCTATTGTGACATAGACTTGAATTTGAAGCACTCTCAACAACAGAAGCTATGTTCATATACCCTGCAGTGGTGTATAATGTTCCAGATTTTGTGCCATGTGCTACTACCATAATGCCCTTCATAATCTTCCATGAACTCTTTCCTAACTCTGTTGCATAACCTGTGTTGTCCAACTGACCAAATAGAGATCAGGTTCTTGAAACCAGGAATATATCTGACATCCTTTAATGTCCATTGATTTCCTGCCGGAGTTTTTATGCAGACATCTCCTTTTCCTTTAATCTCTAAATCTTTGTTGTCGGCAAGATACACCTCGAAGTTTCAGACTTGAAATTCCGGAACAACTCTTTATTTGGAGACGAATGAAAAGATGCACCTGAATCCAAAATCCAGGATTCAATCGAACTGTCCACGTTGAGGATTAGAGCATCCCCAATGTCTTCTGCTGAATTTATAGAATCATCATCATCTCTAGATTTGTGATTCTACTTCCTCTTTGGTCTTGTACAATCTGTCCGAAAGTGACTTTTTTCTCCACAATTCCAACACGTTACGTTTGGTCTATTTGAAGATTTTTCTCGGTTCTTTGATTTTGATCGCCCTTTGTTTGGGCCCTTCGGTTTACTTCTTTCCCGTTGGTCAACACTGAGAGCACTACCAGAAGAAAATTTCTCGTTTGCAAATTCTTTCGCTGAGAACTACATCTTGAATTTCATCAAATTATCAGATCCTTGGGAACGGCTGATTGCGGCAACAACAGTATCTCACGACTCAAGTAAAGATGACATCAAAATCAATGTTTTAATTTCATCATTGGAATTAATTTCAACCGAACTCAGTTGACTTACGATCATATTGAATTCATTTACATGATCAACTAGATACAACAAAATAATTCTTTGTAGATCGAATAAGTACCTTGTGTCAGAATTGAGAAATTCTATGGCTCGAATCTTTAGTATTCTCTTATTACCTGTGTCTATTATTTAGGCGGAATACCTTCACCCTGCACAAAAAGGCCAACAGAAGCAACCTTTCTTAGCGCGCTTTTCAAGTGCTTAGCTTCTGCTAGCGAACAGATCCACCTTCAGACATCTGTAGATTGAACAATCTTCGCATCAAATACACCTTGTTCATAGCCAACGGTTTTTCGTACATATTCGACAGCGCCTTCAACAGATCTGACGTTGTCTTCTCCTTGATGATGTTGAACATCACGTTTCTGGATAGCGTCAATCGGATCAACCCTAAGGCTTGTCGATCCTTGAGCTTCCACAGTTCCGTGGTCATGGTATCTGGCTTCACCCCCAACAGGGGTTCGTGAAGACCTTTCTGATACAGATAGTCTTCAATCTGCATTTTTCAGAAACCGAAATTGGATCCATCGAACTTCTCGATTCCAATCTTGGAACTTTCCATCTTCACAGATCGTGGTGACTTCCGCTTAGCTCTGATACCAATTGTTAGGATCGCACAACAACGCACGCACTCGATCTAGATGAACATAAAGAACAAGATAGAGAAAATGCAAAGAGAATATTGGCTAAAGGATTTGTATTAATGACTCCAAATATGTAGATAGAATACAGAAATTACATTTTCATAGCTCTGCGCGAGTGAATATATATGGTTTAGCTTACTATATATAGCTTTACCAGATATAACCATCTACTATATATAACTATCTACATAGGTAGCTTTACTAGTTTTTAAAGTTATTTACTATTTATGACAATTTACTCTATATTTCATTTACCAAATATAGTTTTACTACGTATAACCGTTGACTAAGCTATAAATAAGCAACAAGCTCCATAACCTAACAATACCTTCGTGATAAAGCATCTGCAACAATGTTCTCCTTACCTTGTTTATATTTTATGACATAAGCGATTGTTTCAATAAATTCTAACTACTTAGCATGTCGTTTGTTTAGTTTATTTTGTGCTCTCAAATATTTTAAACTTTAATGATCCATATGAATAACGAACTCCTTAGGCCAAAGATAATGTTGCTAGGTTTGCAATGTACGAACCAAAGCATAAAACTCTTTGTCATAAGTTGGATACCTCAAATATGCACCAGTCAACTTCTCACTAAATAACATTGAAGGTCTTTGATTTTGCATTAATACAGCACTTATCCCTACTCCACTAGCATCACATTCAATTTCAAAAGTTGACTCAAAATTAGGTAATGCAAGCAAGGGAGCCAAACTCAATTTTTCTTTCAAAGTGTTAAAAGCAAGTTCTTGATCTTTTTCCATATAAAGGATATGTTTTTCTTAACAACTTCATTCAAGGGTGAAACAATTGTACTAAAATTCTTAATGAACCCTACGGTAGAAATTTGCAAGACCATGAAAACTTCTTACCTCACTTACACTTTTAGGTGTAGACCAATCTTTTATAGCCTTCACTTTCTCCTCATCAACCTCAACACCATTAGATGAAACTACAAACCCAAGAAAGTTAACTTTTTCCATGCAAAAGCTACATTTCTTTAAATTTACATACAAACATTTGTTTCTTAAAGTAGTCAAAACATTGTGTACATGAGTAATATGATCATCTAAAGATTTAGAGTACACAAGGATGTCATCAATATAAACAACCACAAACTTACCTAAGTATTCTCGTAAGACATGGTTCATTAGTCTCATGAATGTACTAGGTGCATTAGTTAATCCAAAAGGCATAACCAATCATTCATAAAGACCATACTTGGTTTTAAAAGTTGTTTTCCACTCATCCCCAATATGCATGCGAATTTGATGATAACCCGATTTTATATCAATCTTAGTAAAAAGACTACATCCATGCAACTCATCAAGCATATTATCTAATCTAGGAATTGGATGCCTATACTTTATAGTTATCTTGTTTATAGCCCTACAATCAACACACATACGCCAAGAACCATCTTTCTTAGGTACAAGAATAATTAGAACAGAACAAGAACTCAAACTTTCACGTACATACCCTTTAGCAAGGAGTTCACTTACTTGCCTTTATATCTCTTTAGCTTCCTTTGGATTAATCCTATATACTGGTCGGTTTGGAATGGGCGTGCCAAGAATGAAGTCAATCTTGTGTTGAATCCCTCTAAGTGGTGGCAAACTACCAGGCATCTCCTCGGAAAATAAATCTTCAAACTCTTGCAAAAGCGCAACAAAAGCACTAGGCAAAGAAGGGTTAAATGTGTTATCTCTACTTTTGCTTAAGCCTCTTGCCTTTTCTTTTCAAGTTTGCAATGATCAATAAATACATCTTTTGGAGACAATGGAACAAGAGTAGTTTTTCTACCATTGTGAGTAAAAAAGTATCGATTTGCATACCCATCATACATTACCTGACAATCAAATTGTCAAGGCCTCCCCAGTAGTAAATCTCCAACATGCATGGATACAACATCACATAAAACATCATCAACATATTTTCCAATAGTAAAAGAAACAAGAGCTTGTTGAGTTACCCGTACTTCTCCACGATCATTCAACCATTGAAGCTTGTAGGGTCTTGGATGTGGTTGTGTCTTTATAGTCTTTTGACCAGAATGGAACTCACAATATTGGTGCAACTACCGCTATCAATGACAATACTACAAGGTACAGGTTGAACAAGACACCGAGTTTGAAATAAGTTCTCTCATTGGTTTAGGCCGTCCTCCTTAACGTGGTGTTTAGAGCTCGTCGAGTAACCAAAGATATACGTGTAGGGTCCTCTTCACTAAACTCCTCACTCTCATCATTTTCCTCATTTATGTCGTCATGTGCCTCGTCATCTGTAACAATTTCCCCCTCCTTGATGGTGATAATTCTTGCGTTTGGGCAATCTCTACTATAGTGCCCTACCCCTTGACATCTGCTATCAATGACAATACTACAAGGTACAGGTTGAACAAGACACCGAGTTTGAAATAAGTTCTCTCATTGGTTTAGGCCGTCCTCCTTAACGTGGTGTTTAGAGCTCGTCGAGTAACCAAAGATATACGTGTAGGGTCCTCTTCACTAAACTCCTCACTCTCATCATTTTCCTCATTTATGTCGTCATGTGCCTTGTCATCTGTAACAATTTCCCCCTCCTTGATGGTGATAATTCTTGCGTTTGGGCAATCTCTACTACAGTGCCCTACCCCTTGACATCTGCAACACTTTAAATCCCTATTTCAAATATTAGACTTTTCTACTTTTTCTTTCCCTGTACTAGAACTCTCACCTTTCTCAAATTTAGCTTGAGGCTTCTCATTAACCTCTTGATTTCTATGTTTATAATCAATGTTCTTACTATCCTTTTACCATGTAGAAGTAGAATTGGAAAAAGTTTTAGAAGAATATCGTGGAGACCTTCGTTGGATTTGCCTCTCGATCTTAATTGGAATGTACAACAACTCCTCGATATCAAAATAAGGCTATAAATTAGTCTTGTCTGCAATTTCTGTGTTTTAACCCATTAAGAGACCACGCCATGAGAACCTCCCTGTCCTCATCGAGATCAAGTTGATCCATCAATGTATCCATCTCCTTGTAATAATCCTCCACAGATTTGCATTCTTGTTTCAATGCTTGAAGTTTTTGCGCCTTGTCCCGTTGAAAATATTGTAGAACAAAACGCTTCCTCATGGACTATTTGAACTCGTACCATGAATCAATTGGTGCATCAAGATTTCTTCTCCTACTTGACATCAATTTATCCCACCAAATTTGAGCATATTGTTTGAATTGAGCAATGCATAATAGTACCTTCTTTTCATCACTAAAATTATGACAGTTGAACACCGATTCCACCGTTTTCTCCCATTCAAGGTACTCCTCTGAATCAGTTTTGCTATAAAACTTGGGAAGTTTTAATTTGATGCTCCCCACGTTATGATCAATTCTATCGTCATAAGGAACTTGTTGTTGTAAATTATGATACCTTCTTCCACGACCTCTCCCTCGCATCAAGCCACGACCAACCGCTTGTGGATTATCCTCGTGTTGATCAAAATTGTCTTCTTCATATTGATCGGTAGATTGGGCAGGTAGTGGAATCCTCTCTCGAGCTTGATTTTGAATCTCCAATCTTCCTATTCGATCTGTCAACTCTTCTATTCCTCGAATTAATCTTTCCATGGTTCATTGTTGTGCTTCTCTCAATCGTGCATCAGTAATGTTAGGATTGCGTCTGGATTTTCCATGCTACAAAAGAAAGTTAAAAGAAAAAAAAAAAAAAAAAAGACCTCATAAGCGCTCCCTCATGTGTGTTTACTCATAAATGTAGTTCACTCGTATTTAACCCTAAACACTCGAATCAATGTATCACTCCCTTACAGACTCACCTTCACAATTGAACACACACAAATCACACTCCAAACAAAATTGGGATGTGAGACAAGCTATGTTATAGAGCTAAGTGCAATTCAAAGTGAATAGAAAGCACACTCAACACATAAATAAGGGTATTAAAGGAGCAATCCGAATAAAGACAAAGAAACGAATTTAAAGAAAGAAAATGAATAAGGATTAATTAAGATGTAGTAACTTATGAGAGTTACATACAATAATCCAGAGAGAGAAAAAAAAAGACATTTAACATCAATGAGCTAGCTTTCTTTCTTTCTTTCTTTTTTTCTTCTTCGGTAACTCTGTTGGCAAAATTCAATTACTTTACCAACCAGAAAATTGTTGATAAGATCTAGATCTAACACTTTATAAAATATGTCAACATGAATTAAAACACATAAATAATGTTTTTTTTTTGCTATATACTTTATTAGACAGAATGTGAACATGCTACACAAACTGAAAAAAATATATATACAGCTAAGGATCAAAAGAGATAGACGCAAGGAAACATATATCCAATCTTGAGCCTAAAGCTCTGATACCAAATGATATGGAATCAACCCAAGAGAAAGTATGAAACAGATTGCCTTGATGATCAAGATCAAAAGTAAAGAAAACTCGTCTCTAAACTCATGATTCAAATCACTCCACAAGAGGTTTGATCAATACCACTTGAATGACTCTAGCATGCAAGTTCTAAACACAATAATTTGCAAAGAAAATTTTAGCTCTCAACAAAGCTAAAAAATAGAAATTCTATTCTTTTTAATTCCAAGATGTAATGTCTCTAATGAAAGAAAAGAAGATTTTATACCTTATCATGTGACACATAACTCCCAAATTAAATTAGCTAGTAAATGAGAAATACTCATAACCTCCATATTAAAATCGCGAGTTAATGGTGGAATATGGTCCTTTATTAAAAACTAGTTTAAATATGACAAACAAATATTTAAATTATAATTAGATAGTGCAATGAATGAAATGTGCTTATTAGTCATCCTTGGATTAGTTCCACAAAATTTAGCTGAGTTCATTAAATGCAACTTAAAGTGTATTTAATACATCTCTTTCTTGAAGCTCAACTTTGTACAAAATATAAGGGAGGTCTCCAATGTCTTCTAAAATTTCCTTTGATGAGCTCACCATAGCTTGAATATAAGTGTACAAGGTTTGAAGCTCAACTTTGTACAAAATATAAGGGAGGTCTCCAATGTCTTCTAAAATTTCCTTTGATGAGCTCACCATAGCTTGAATATAAGTGTACAAGATTTGTTGTAGCTTTTTGGCTCTCTTCCTTGTAATTGGGCTTTGAGGTATGAAAATTCCTTGGTCGTGGTTCATATCAAATGGAGACCCTTATGAATAGAGCATGCAATGATGAAGACGAGGAGGATAAAATGGCTAGATTCCTTGGTGGATTAAACCGACAACTTACTCATCAAGTGGATAGACAAACGTACTTTGATATGCAAGAATTGTTACATCTTGCAGTCAACTTGCTCATCAAGTGGATAGACAAACGTACTTTGGATAGATTCCTTGGTGGATTAAACCGACAACTTGCTCATCAAATGGATAGACAAGCGTACTTTGGATAGATTCCTTGGTGGATTAAATCGACAACTTGCTCATCAAGTGGATAGACAAGTGTACTTAGGAAAACTTAGGAAAAAGAACCAAGGTCCTCAAATTCAAAAATAAAAAACCCCTAGACCTCCCACGGTACAACGTGTTAATCACTCAGGTTATATCACTTGGAATGTGGGAAGCCTTAGATGTAGATTTTCAGACTACATCACTTGAAATGTAAGAAGCCTTAGATACAGGTTTTAGACTACACCGCTTGGAACATATGAAGCTTTGGGCATAGGTATTTAAATTATGTCACTTAAAACATAAGAAGCCTTGTGCATAGGTTTTTCAGACTAAATCACTTGGAACGCAAGAAATCTTGGGCGTAAGTTTTAGACTATACGACATGGAACATAAGAAAGTTTGAATGTAGATTTTAGACTGCATCGCAGAAAAAACATGAAGCCCTAGATGCAAGTTTAGACTAGTAGCTTGGAGGACATGAAGCTTTGGACGTAGATTTTCCGATTGTGTCGCTTGGAACGCGTGAAGCCTTGGACATAGGTTGTCAGGTTCATGTCTTGTACCATAAATCTTAGGAGAGTGTATTAGGGAACAAAATAATAACAAGAATAAGAACTACGAACAAGGACAAGAACCAAGAACCAAGGATAAGAAACTAAAACAAGAATCCAGATCCAAATTCTCAAAACTATGACCCAGCACCAAAATCCTTAGATCATAACCATGTTTAAGAGAACTTCAGGCCAAGGTCCTCGAACCAAGAACCATGATAAGAATTTAGAACTCAAGAACAAAACTTAAGGATGCAAGTTCTCAGAACAAGAATAAGAACAAGAACAAGAACATGATAATAAATGAGTGTGGTACCCTAGCATTGACCATGAACACGATTAAGAGCCTAAGTAGACTACTTATTGAGATTTTATATTCATTCTAAGTTCTCTCATATTTTTCAGGTGACAAGGAGTTGATCGAGGATGGAATAGGTACCATATAAAGCGTGGCTTGAAAGATCAGTTGTGACATGCTACCTTATCTTAATTTCATATACCAAAATGTAATTTTTCTTAATTTTATTTTATAATAATATTTTTTATTCAAACAATTCATTGATATTAAAAAAATAACAACTGATTAAGAAAATTACATCAACTAAAAATTAATATTATGATACCTAATAAAAAGGAATTTCTATTTAAATAAGTTATGGTATCAATAAATAATTACTCCCAAAAATAAAACTACACCAATCAAAAGAAGATAAAAAAATAATAATAATAATAAATAATAAATAAATAAATAAACCGAACCGGTTTTTAAAATAAATATATATGTATGTTTTTAGGGTTTCTTCTTTCCTCCACGCCCTTTGTTTATCCTTTCACATTAGCCGCTTCTCTCCTTTGTCGCCCGATCGGTATATCACCTTGGCGTTCATACTTTTCGTTCTGTAATGCCTATACTTGTTTTTTTTTTGTTTGGAGTTCTTCAGCATTGTGTATGCTTATTCCGAAGTCGACTTGAGATTTAGTTTTGTTGGAAGTAACTGGTGAGGTTTTCGAGTTTTGTTGTTCCATAGATTTGCTGGAATTGGTGAAACTTTACGTACTTTATGTCTTGGATTGAAATACTAGATCTGTTGTGTTTCTATTACTCTTGTTCATCTCAGTTCTCCTTTCTTAGTTGTCTTTGAAAATGAGTTCTGTTAGGATTGTAGTTAGTTTCAACTCTCAAGTGATGAGTCCAGGATATTTGGTTTTGGAATTGGAAGAACAACTTTTATAGCGCAACCTTGTCTTATGATTTCAATTTGAGAAGAAATTTGGATTATAGACTCCTTGATCATCCTTCCTATTATCTAATTTTTGAATTGATCTTGTGGAACTCTTTATTTGAATTCCTGATATTGGCTGTATTTTTGGAGGGAAAATGTCGTTTTGAATTGATCTTAGTGGAGAGAAGGAATTTATGAGCATATAATTTAGACATGCCCAGCCCACCGATAGCAGATATTCTTCTCTTTGGGCTTTCCCTTTCGGGCTACCAAGGCTTTAAAACGCTCATGCTACTATAGGATGTTTCGTTCTCCTTCCTGGCACACCGCTTTGTGTATATTCTCCTCTGGGGAAGGGGAACAACCTCCTCGCTGGCACATCGCCCGGTGCCTAACTCTCATACCATGTGTAAAAGCTTAGGCCCTTGTGTCTATCCCCCTTCGGGGAACAACCTCCTCGCTGGCACATCGTCCAGTGCCTGACTCTCATACCATTTTGTAACGGCTTAGGCCCCTAGCTTTTCCTTTCAGGCTTTCCTTCATGGCTTTAAAACGCGTCTGCTAGGGAAAGGTTTCCACACCCTTATAAAGGGTGTTTGTTCTCCTCTCCAACCAATATGGATTTTTACAGATTAGGAATCCAATCAATCGGCGCTCACTTCTTTTGTGTTTGATGTTATTCAGGAACAATGGCTGTTGAAGTTGAAGTGGCAAACCAAGAATTGAGCCAGACACATAACGATGTGAAGCTGTTCAACCAGTGGAGCTTCGATGATATCCATGTGAACGACATGTCTCTAGTTGATTACATCGGGGTTGCTCCTTCCAAGCATGCTCTACCTATGTCCCCCACACTGCTGGGAGGTACTCTGTCAAGCGTTTTCGAAAAGCTCAGTGCCCAATTGTGGAGAGGCTCACAAATTCACTTATGATGCACGGTAGAAACAATGGGAAGAAACTCATGGCTGTAAAAGGATTATTAAGCATGCAATGGACATAATTCATCTTCTAACTGATCTCAACCCAATTCAAGTTATTGTTGATGCCGTTGTTAACAGTGGATCAATTCAAGTTATTGTTGATGCCGTTGTTAACAGTGGACCACGTGAAGACGCTACTCGAATCGGTTCAGCCGGTGTTGTTAGGCGTCAAGCTGTGGATATATCCCCTCTGCGACCCGTTAACCAAGCAATATATCTTCTTACAACTGGTGCTCGTGAAGCTGCCTTTAGAAATATCAAGACAATTGCAGAATGCTTGGCTGATGAACTTATTAATGCAGCAAAGGGTTCATCTAACAGTTACGCTATCAAGAAAAAGGACGAGGTTGAGAGAGTTGCGAAGGCAAATCGGTGAGCTTTTTTTCGGGGTTCGTTTCATACGTACAGCAACAGTTTTGTGTTCTTCATTCTTCTAATGAACGCTAGTTTTGTTTTCTTCCTTGTTGCGCCAATTCATATCCTTATTTTTGACTGAAAATTTCTTATAGTTCTGATTCCCAATTGTTTTGGTTGTTTTTCTCTTTTGAAAGTTTTAGTTGTAATAACAACTTTACAAGCAAAATTAGGCAGAATATGCAATAAGCTCTGTTAAACAATGTATTTACAGAATTATAAGCAAGGAACTTAGTCGAGATAAAAAAGTGTAACGATTTTTCGAAGATTTTTTGCCTCTTGGCAAGTATCCATGAGCAACCTACTATCATGAAATGCAAAGCAAATGACTTGCTGTACATGAGAAATAATGTCCATATTACATAACCTGCAAGCAAAGGTAACCTTAAGACTTCTGTTACATGATGCAATGATACTTCGACAAGCTACACTCAAATTATGATCTCAAATTCATGAAACAACCCATAATAGAACTTTATGTCCCGAAGGGTTTTAACGTCGAATAGGTCAAGATAATATTGGACACAATTAAAGTTTAGGGACTTGTGAGACGTTTTAAAGTCTAGGTACTTGTTAGACACAAAATTGAAAACTTAATGACCCGTCAAAAGCTTTTTAAAGTTTAAATGCCTATTTCACACTAACTTGTAATTGAACAAAAGAAAAAAAAAAGAAAAAAAAAAGATGTAAGTATAAAAATAATTGACCATGGTACATCAAAGTCAAATTTGATTATTGATTAACTAATACCTTTTTTTTATCAACAAAATATAATTAAAAATCATTAAATGTAAATAAGTCAACAGAGAAAAAAGCATACCTGCTAGCTTCTATTAAAGGTAGGTGATCGTTGTAGGGCTTCTCTATCACGTTCTTAACCTACAAATTTCAACACAATCAAAATAGATAAAGAATTCAATAAAATGACATCCAATTGAACGGTGAGAATCTCACATTGGTTGGGGAGGAGAACGAAACACCTTTTATAAGAGTGTGGAAACCTTGCCCTAGAAGACGCGTTCTAAAAAAACCTTTAGGGGAAGCACGAATGGGAAAGCCCAAAAAGGACAATGTCTACTAATGGTGGGCTTAGACCATTACAAATGGTATTAGAGTTAGACACCGGACGATGTGCTAGCGAGGAGGCTGTTCCCCGAAGGGGGTAGACACGAGACGGTGTGCCAGTAAGGACGTTGGGCCCCGAAGGAGGGTGGATTGTGAGAATCCCACATTGGTTGGAGATGAGAACAAAACACCCTTCATAAGGATGTGGAAACCCCGAAGGGGGGCTGAATTGTGAGAATCCCACATTTGTTGGAAATGAGAACGGAAACACCCTTCATAAGGATGTGGAAACCTTTCCCTAACAAACGCATTTTAAAAAATCTTGAAGGGAAACCCGAAAAAGAAAGCCCAAAGAGACGATGACAAGAACAAACACTGTTCTATTGATATCTCTCACATAAATAAGTAAAGTAAAGATTTTTATAGGCAATCAAACTTACTTTGGATAATAATTCCTGGCTCTCAGGGGGTTGTTTTTTCAAACTTTGTGGCAAAATGACAGTAAGAAGTTCTGGTTTCTCAGCCCTCAAAGCACCTCTGATAACTGCTGCATTGGTTCCAGATGCTCCTGAAGTATAGATGTGATTCTTCTGCACACAGACGATGATACCAAGTAATGTGAAGTTATGCAGTCATCAAACAAAGAATAGCCCTCTGTATAACGCATCACATTAAATCACATATTCTACCGTTATAACCATTGCATAGCTAAGAATCTCAATGAGTTCTTGATGCAAGAAACCCATATTTCGAGTTCCAAAGAAACCAATGGCTCTTGGACCTTGTTGTTGAATAGCCAATAACTCCTGCAAAAGTAAAAAAACATTGTAATTTGGAAGGAGCTCAACTTCACACCAAGCACTATAATCGAGAAATTGTGGGCTGTGGCTAACTAAGAGCTGTGGCTGAAAGCATGGATCACCCGCCCATCTGTGATCAAACAAAACTATACTTGAAGAATGGGATACAGATTGACCAGCACAAAAGCCATCTCTAACAATCTACGCTCATTGATGAGACGGCGACATAGAAATTTAAGTCTACCAATTGTCACCCCCTTTTTTTCACTAAAAAGTCAAAGAGAGAGAACCTTGGGAAGTTTAATAGGGTGGGACGGAGGATGGAACCGAATAGCGAATGCACTTGCGGTTAAGACAGGTCCTGCATCTCCTACCTAATGCAATTGACCGACCCGGCATCTCTTTCGTTCAATAATGTCTTTGCTTTCAGATGCTATTTACCAATAAGAATAGGAAAAAGACACTACTTGAATTGAAGAAGCTCAACCTTGAACGCTGAAACTTGGCCACTGAAGAAGGCAAAGACTAGGCCTGGCAAAGACTGAGCAAAGACTAGGCTCACTTACTGCTCATTGTCATGCCATGGTTTAAGCTTTTAATAAAAGGTTACCCAAAGATTTGTTTCATTGTCGGGGCTTTTCGGATTGAAGCCCGTTCTTATAAGTAGGTGAGGACATTTTGTGAGCTTGTTCGTTTTTTCTTTTTCCTTTTCGATGAAGGACAGGAGTAGGACTAAAGTTGTTACTAGTTTCATAACCATTAAAAAGAAAAAGAAAAAAATGAGATCCCGCAACACTCACCTGTAGATAATCAACATCAGGAACTGGTTTGAACTCAGACACCATAACTGACCCTGATCCTTCCACAATGGATTGGACTTGGGTTGGAATTTGAGTGCCTGACTCATCATTAGACCCAAATCCATACATCTGTGTTGTATTCTTCTTCCGAGGCACGCTACCATCTCCATCTTTATCTCCTCTTCTATGCCCTTGAATCAACTATAACCAGTACATAAAAAATATCCCCTTATAGTAAATCATTAGTGAAAACCAAATGCCCACAAATGTCCATAATAACAACAAGACAAATAAGGTCCATAATAACAAAGCCCAAATAAAAATAAAAACAACCCAACTGACAAGAAGCACAACAATATAGGATTGCTAATTAAGTCAACCTTCCCCACTCATCCCATCTTTATTCCTTCTGAGTTCTGACATAAGTACTTGTTGAGGAGTGTTGGGAGGAAGTCCCGCATTGGCTAATTTAGTGGAAGATCATGGGTTTATAAGTGAGAAATACTATCTCCATTGGTATGAGGCCTTTTGGAGAAGTCCAAAGCAAAACCATGAGAGTTTATGCTCAAAGTGGACAATATCGTACCATCATAGAGGTTCGTGATTCCTAACAGTACTAGTAATAGGAGGCCTAACTGGATAGAAATTAGAATGTCTTACTTTTTGGTCAAAGACGATGTGTTAATTAATTGAACTATGTTCAAATTGCTTCTACTACGTAATCTCTTGCCAGAGTTGTTAATTCATGTGCAACTCATCGAACTTTTGGGGTTGAGACAAGCTCCTGGAGATGCATGAAAGCTGGAAGTGTTGCTTCAATGGGAGGGATTTGATGTCACTAATGCTACTTGGGAAGATGTTACTCAAATTTCCATTCGATTTTCTGAATTTCACCTCGAGGATAAGGTGGCTTTTTGGGGGTCGAGTAGTGATAAACCCCAATTAAGCATGTGTATAAACATAGGCACATGAGGAAGGAGCATGGGGAATTATGTTGCTATTAGTTAGTTAGAATGGGTTGTAGTGAGAGATGGATACTTACTATAAGGACGGGTTCGAAAGGGTATGATTTTGCTAGTGTATCTTGTTAGAGAGAGTTTTGTAACTTGGGATAGAGAGAGAAGAAGCTCTACAATTCTTCCCTTGGTTCAGTGTCTTTGTTGATAAATAAATTCCAACTCTTAATATCCTAATAACACCCTAATACATTCCTATCATTATCATACTTTAGAAGGCTTGGAGTTGAGACCTTCATTCCTTTCTTTTGTAAATTCTCAATGAAAATTGACTCATTTGCTTCTCAAAATGAATATAAATTTATCTGACAATTCAACAACAAAATCACCATACATCAAGAGTTAAGTAGTTACTTGCTCATTTAGTTTTCCCAGAGAAACCCAGTCAAAGAGCAACAAATGAGGAACCTTCATTTTTATAATCACCTTTAGATGAACAAGAAAAGGAGTGTTTCAGAACCCGAGTCTATGTCATAAATGAAATCCTACTTAAAAGCTTTATGACTGATGAAAGCACAAAAATCCAACCCAACAAAAACAAGTTCAATCGAGCCCCTCAATTGCAAATCAAGCAAATAGAAATTAGAAGAGTAATGCTTCCGTAAATGAGAGAGAGTCGGGGATTGGAAAGAGGAGTTATCCCAGAAATATAGTTAAATCAATCTCGACATTAACTCACGAACTTACTACGTTTATGCACTTTTACTGCATCTTGACGGTCGCACTCAGAATAGACTAAATATCAAGCATCTTCATAGAATCCTAAAACTCTACACAATGCCCCCTTCTCCATAAATTACCCATCGAGAAAGCTGTCTTTATTACCCCATTAAGAACCTATCTTTATCTTAAAAAGGACATACAAATCCATGCACTATTTATAACATCTTAAATGGTATAAAAATTTTCTATTTTGAGTTCAATAATTGCAGGGTAAATGATTGAACTAATGACATTGGGAGATGATCTTCCAGTTTAGCAAGAGATCAGGCACTTTCTCTTCATTCTCCAAGAGGCTATAGCAAAAATACTCTCTAGCACAAAGACCTTATTTACTCAAGAATGAAAGTGGCCGTAAGCTTCGGCTCTTCAACGTACTTTTGGAAATATCTTTTTATTTCTCCCCCTTTTAGAGCTCAACAACATTGGAGTATAAGAATTTGAACCTTTGACCTCTTCGTCGTGGATATAAGTCTCACCCAATTGAGTAATACTAAGTTTGGCTACCTTTGTTAAAATCTTTGGTCGGATAATGAAATCCTTTAAGGGATTCCAGGTATCTCATATTTTGGCAGATTTCCAACCAAATAACCTCATCGATCATTGGACTTGGACACGAGATCCGGAAGGCAGCTTTAAAGTGTATAATGCTATCTCCCTTACAATATGATTTGGAAATACAATTTTGTTATGGGATCCCAGCTCAAGGGTATAATGCCTCCCTCCCTTCTTGTGTAATTTTCTTAAGGGATCACAGGATTTTTCGCGCAGACCTTCGTTCGAATCGTAGACTCGACTGTTCCCTTGGCAGGAGATTAATGTAGTTCCTTACTTTCCATTTGTAATTGGCACTTGACCC
>NW_019268533.1:4324930-4342234 GCF_002738365.1 Cucurbita moschata
CCCCCCCCCTTGAAAAAGAAATATCCTAAACCCACTTTACAACTACTTTATGGCTCAAAATGAAAATTCATCAAAAGAAAATCAATGCCTTACATAAGCAAACTCCAGACTATCTACCCGCCTTCAAGAGTTCATAATCGACTGACATCAACAACTAACCCTCTATTTTTCTCAATAATCTCTGTCAATTCCGGGAAATATTCGGAATCAGTCAGTAAAACTAGAGATATTCGAAGACAAACCAATCCAAATCCACGAAAACAAGAAGAACAAGAATAAGAGCAGAGAAATGGAGAAAAGGGAGAGAAATTACCAAAGTTGAATTGAGAGAAGGGCGGCGCGTGGAGAAATGAGTGAAAAGGGGGAAATTAGGGGTTGGGGAGAAGAAGGGATTGGGAGTGTTAATGAATCGAAGAGATAGAGAGGAAGAAGAAGAAGCAGCAGCAGAAGTCATTGCGCGTTGCACCCTTCCTTTTGCTCTCTCCTCTGATTTTCTCTTCTCTCTTTCATACTTTTCTTCCCCTTTTTTCTGTAAACGAATAATATATGAGGAGCTAACCAAATCCCTCAAATATCCTCCATTTCTAATTATTACAACATTTATCCATATATATATATATATATATATATATGGCCACCGGTAGCGGATATTGTCTTCTTCGGACTTTCTCTTGTGAGCTTCGGTTTCCACACCCTTATAAAGGGTGGTTTGTTCTCCTCCCCAACCAATGTGAGACATCATATATATATATATATATTTTTTTTGTGATATTCAAATAAAGAATAAGATCACGTTTTAACGAGAGCGATCCTGAAGATAGTATGATTAAGAAACAACTTAAAAGAATAGAAAGTCAGTGTTCAGAGTAGCAAGTTACATTTTCTATTTTGATGACTCAATCAAGAAAATTTTAAAAATAAATGTGTTTCGAGGAATTTTATGTCGGGTGACCTCTTAGAAATTTTTTTAGGAAACATGTGAGTGGGAAACAAAGTATGTTAAAAGGACCCGTGTTAGTTTGTGTGGGGATAATTTTTACTCTTAGAAGCAAAAAGTAGGTAACTTGGTCATGTCACACAGAATGCTAGAGCCATCGAATATTGACTCCTGAGTTGTCGCTTATAATATATGCTAAAGGAATATGAGATATAAATATGCATGAAGATTCATCCACGAAGACTTTGGAGGCAAAAATTAATTAGATAACGAAGAATTTTCCACCTTGTTTAATAAGTTCAAGAAGTTTCTCGAAAAAGAACGATGATCAAGATGACAAAAGAAATTAGAGCAACAAATACATATTTTCTAAAAGAATAACACTAGATTGGTTCATGAGAACCGTTCTTTGTTGTCGCTCGCCCATATGGTTAGTAGATATCCTAAACATGTTCTTATGAACGATATCATGAAAAATCATTCATAATCTTATAAGTTGGTTGCGTGTAGAATTTGAGGTTAGAGTTCGTTGAAACCTTAAATCGACATAGTAGGTATATGAAGGGTATTTTCGTCATTCTTACTCCTAACATTGATTTATGCGCTAAACGTGCTGCTATTATCCTAAATTCAGTGTGCATCAATATTACATGATATTAGGTCATACCTTAAATTTTCATGCACGGTCGGTAGAGATCATTAAGTGGTTCGGTTTCATTAATTACTTAGTTTTTGGTCCTACTAAGAAATTCTCAAGTATAATGTCTATTATAGGTTCTTAATGGGTTGTTCTTCGTCTAATTTTTTTCATATTCACTTCATCAACTTCTTAAAGTATTTCCAAGCGATTCCTACGAGCATATTTTAAGAAAAAATCGAGATGGTTACCTACTTGTTCAAACACACTTCGATACTCGGTTTAGGTCCTTTCCAAGCTTAAATTTCTCCTAATTTTTTGGATAGGTCCCTTAATGTGTTAGCTTTCCAGAACTATTAAAATTTCTACAAGAACGCTATTAGGAGGGTAAAATTGATTAAATATTAATAGTTAAATCGACCATATCATCATCTTTTTCCCCCAGACAGTGGAAGAAGTCGCATAGTCTTACCTCCACTCCATGAAATACTTGCCTAATTGCTTGAGCTCCAAAATTTTCCCTTTCCAAAGTTTAATAATTTTTGTGATCTTCTTTTAAAATGTTCGATCTCCAAGTGATTTTTTTTAAAATTTTTCCCTTTTAAGTTATCTTTAAGAACTTGAATTGGGGGATTATGCTACGCTCGTTTTTAGTCGTTGAAATTTGCAACCAAGAGTCGATCTTTTTGCCCTCTTGCATTTGAGACGACGGAAACGGTTGGATCTCTACAAGTCTAAAAAAATCCTATATCAAGGCATATTTGTGTAAATGAGTTTTCACAACTATTTTTTAAAACTTCGAACTTTGGGATCTATTTCTCCACTCTAGATTTGAGGGTTATTTTTCCAATTTCTAACTTTTAGGGCTCACGAGCACAGCACGGGATATTTCCCTAGTATATTTTGTACAAATGCATACCCATGACACGATACACTCTCCTTTATTTTCCTAATTTTCAGCAACGTGAGGGTGCACTAGTCCGTAGTAAGCCTTAGGGGGTATGTATATACCACATAGTGTGTAGAGAAGTATTACGCATCCAACCCTACTCGAAAACGAAATTAGAGTCCAAGAAATAGTCCTGAAAAGTTAGGTTCCATCATCAATCATAATTGCATGTGATTGCATTTTTTGACCCAAATAATGGAATTACTCATTGAGTATTTTTAAATATCAAACCATGTTTGATATTTTTTTTCTTAATAAAGGCGAGGATCTCATCTACAGAAAATCGTGTTAACTGAGGAAGCCATAGAAACAAGTCAGGGTAGTTAGATTTCTGCATTCAAGTTGTAGTCTTGATGTTCGGGTAGGTCAACAACATTTTATTTCTAACTTTTGATTTGATTGTCCTTACCCTCTAAGTTTTTACCACTACAGTACTACCGTTCCCTATCGTTTTTTGTATGTACTGAATTGTCTAGTATTTATATAATAAAATAGTAGAAATTACTCGTACGTGGATGGATGAACTGTACCACCATGGTTACAGACTAGATATCATAAATTTTGAGCTGACCACACACTAACTTGGTTACGGACTAAATGACCCAATTTTTTTTATAGCAATTTTAGTCCCTTAAATTTTTGGTATATTACTCTATGAGCATATCTAAGGCTAGAATATTTTTTTGGTAGTTGTGAACTATATTCGGTTTAGAGATTTGGTGTGAAATTGAGTTAAAAGTTTGATTTTTATGATGTATATTTTGGAGTTGTTGCTTCCAAACTTTTTGAAGGGACCCGAGCAATTTTTTTTTTATTTAGTAAAAATAAATTTTTTTAATCAACTTTCGCACTTTATTTTTCTCAGATTTAAAATAACGATAGTATGTATTTAGTAATGATCCTGTCCTGTCTAAATTTAGATAAGTCGGAACTTAATGTTATTTCCTTTTATTCTTCTCTTTAGAATCTGGAATGAAAAGTTATATTGATTTATAAAATATTATTTTTTAAATTTTCGTTAAAGTAAATTCGAAGTAAGACCATTAGGCTGATCTTGAGCCGCCATCCAACCAAGCACGAATACCTTTGGTTAATATCAAATTCTGGGTATAGTAGTAGGTAGGGTATAGAAAGTCTCAAATTTTAGATCTTCCCCTGCTGCACGGATTTCCTGAGAACTGTAGTCATAGGCACGTAGGTTCAAGGTTCAGGGCCAGACCAACTACTCCAAGAGCACTCAGCCATAAAACAGTTACTGGTACAAATAAGAGAAAGAAATGTACTCAACATTTAGTGGAAAAAGCGCAACCCCGCTAGCTATATGCGTAACACATGCAAGTCTAACGTAGTTTTTGGGGAGCTAGGCAGAAGGAAAAGAGGCTCCTAGCTAAAGGTAGCTTGTCTCGCCTTTCTAAAGGGGTGGGAACAGTTGATAACAAAGTGGCGAACGGGTGCGTAACGCTTGGGAATCTGTTCGTTCTCCCTATGTATTCTTTCTAATAGACTTGACTGGACTCTCCTCTCTCTCTTGTAAACTCATTAAGCTTTTCCTTCAAAGAAAGAAAGACTCTTTGCTTGCCTTGTTCTCGCATATTCTATTCATTCTCCTGATATCTGAATCACGAGACTGATCGGATCTGCCGTAGACACCCGAGAGACCTCCACAAGGCAGACTCAAAGAGTAAGAGGACAACAAGCAAAGAGTGTTGCTTTCATTTCTTTATTGAGATTGAAATCAAGTTCTTTAAAAAGAAAGGGGAGAGGTAAAGAAGCGCCGAGGTTCAGGTTAATAAATCAGGTAAATAGGTCAACTAGCAGCTAAACGGGATCTCATGCATTGACTTCTCTACTCATTTCCCTTCTCGGATGGCTAGCTTTTGACTTCTTAAGCCTCCTTCGGATCCTCCATCCCAGAATCTGAACCCATAAAAATACATTTTGAACTTTTGACTTTTTAGACTAAATGTATATATCTAAATCTAAATCAATTGAGTTGTATTCACGTTTCTCTGTGATTTTATTCCAAGTTTATTTTGTATCTAATGCATACAACCTAATGCATACAAAGTAATTTGTTGAATGGTGAAAATTAAAAAAAGTATGCACATATATACAAATACATTTTATTAGATGAACACGACTCTCCACAATGATATGATATTGTCCACTTTGAGCATAAGCTCTAGTAGATTTGATTTGGGCTTCCCCAAAAGACCTCATACCAATGGAGAGAGTATACCATAATTACTTGAACCTACCCACCCCGCGCTTGTATGTTCTTATTTCTTTCTATTTTTTTTTTTTGCCGATTAGAAGGACTTGCATAACCCCTGGCTCAAACCCAATAGATTCCGAAGCGAACTCTCATTAATCTTTCGAGAGAAGCTGCTTGACTGATAGTTTAGATAGTAAAAACAGATGCTATCGGTGGATCCAATTGAAAAACTTTGAGTTTCAAAGATCACTCAGGCCAAGATCTCATTTAAAGAGAGAGATATAAAATATCTAATGTTTCTTTTTGTTATTCTAGTTAAGACATACCCTCACAACAAGATAATAAATATTCTAGTTAAGACATACACTCACAACCAAGATAATAAAATTTTAAAGACTTTCGGTCACGCACATTGAACGAAATAGATAAACAAATAAAGAAATACGTAGAACGAGAGAGAGAGAAATAGAAACACAATGAGGAGGTTTGGATTATACAAGGCAAATTGAGTAGCCAAGTGCGTATTAGTGAGAAGTGTTGCCAACTTCCCCATTGGTTTCCTTCCACATATTACTTTAATAATAATAATATGAATTCCCCTAAGCAAGGGAAAAGAGGAGGAGATTAGAAAGCGGGGGAGCGGGTCCACACCGACCTTCTCTTCCAAATACATTAAAAACTACAACTCTTAACTCTTTCACTGTAATTTTACCAATGGTTTTTGACAGCCCTACTAAAAACCCCGCCATCAAAACACCATTCTATTCATTCAACACCTTCCATCCTCACCATACTCGTTTCTTTTACCCATACATTCCCTTCATTCCCTTCAAGTACTTTGGTTTTCATACCATATTCACACTCACACTCACCGCCTTCCCCCGCCCCATCGCGAATCCTCTCGTCCCGTCTGGCATTCTCGGCCCCGGAGGCTGCTGCTGCTGCTGCTGCTTCATTGTGCCTGCCAGCTCCATGGTGGTGGTAGAACTACTCAAAGGTGGAGTTCCCACATGGTTCCCATGGTTGTTATTGTGATTATGGTGGTACTGTGATCGACCACGTCCTTTACCCCGTACCCTATTACGAACTCTTCTCTGCCCACCGCCATCCTTCTCATTTCCCTGCTCCTCTCGCTGCAACAGACATAGTAGTAAAAAGAAAGAAATACATTTTCCAAGATAGAACAAATATAATATGCCTCATGTTCAGATCACTGTTTCTTTTTCTTCAACACTATTTTTACAACTCAAGGACATAGTTGTAGTTGTACAACCTACATAACTAACAAATACAAAAAGGTTGCCTTTTTCTTTATTTTCCCACAAGTATCTGCCTCAATCTACTACCATTTTTCCTCGTACTACTCGAACAGTACGACATCATAAAATTTGAGTAACGACATTAGAAAATTGAACTTATTTCCATTTGCTGCACCCATCAGGCTAAAGACTTCAGTTAACTTCTTTGATTAATAGTGCACACGATTTTCTAGATCAAATTATGTTTACGCCAGTGAGCAATTAAAAGTTTTCGCTATTAGTAGAGAAGTAACAGCTGCAATTTTCTGGGAGGTTTCAAAAAAAGTAAAAAACACAACCTTGTGATATGCGTCAAGTATTCACCCATGGTGCAACAGTAAGCAAGCCTATTGTAAGACATACGACTCATACGACAACAAGACTACTCGACTCAGATAAGTGATTTTGCTCAGCCGAAAACAGCAGTTCACATCTAGAACTCTATTCTCATCGGTCCCAGTCCACCTCAAGCTCTTCCTTCAGAGTCTTCTTTTCCCCAACTTTCTTATTATCGAATCAAGTATCCTTTTATCCTCTCAATTCCTATAACTCACCTAAGTTCTCTTGCCCCGGCCCGTACCAGCTTGGACATGCATCAGTTTTCCTTTTCTTTTCCATATAACTAATTCACTAATTAGGCTCACCTACCTGTCTCCTAGATACTTAAACCAAATTGGAAGGTTCAACCTTCCTTCGGGAAATCATGCACAACACTTTTAATGTAGAAAATTATATCGGTGGAAGGTATAACATTAATTTGAGGACTATTGGTGTAATATCATTTAATGAAGGAATTAGTCTATTTTTTATTTCCATTTTGTAATGTTTTCCATTTCCTAGAGGATTAGTTAGCTTTCCTTGTTCATTTCCTTTTTTGAACTGCTTCATATTTTCCAGAGGACGAGTTAGTTTTTCTTTATTATATAAATAGGCCTATGTACTTCTCTGATCCATAACAAGAAAGAAGAGTAATGCACCTTCAAGCCAATTAAACATAAAGTCTACCTTAACTGGTGATGCCTTCATAGCTGCCCCGATCATTTATTATGACCAAGACCCACCTTCCAATTTATTCCACCATCATGTCAAAAGAATCAAAAGTCACATCATCGATAGAGGAGGTTCCTACCGTCCAAAGGACAGGTGACCTACAACACATCTAACTGTCATACCAACTCAATGAAAAAAAACTTCCTTAAACCGTGCAGACATACCTTAAAGGAAAGGAAAAGGTTTGATACCAACGACAGTAAAAAATTTCCTACATAGACGAGGAAGACTCCATGATAATGTCATGGCTCTAAGACTCTATGGAGCCATCCATTAGCGATACATCTTTTTTTTTTTTTTCGAGTGCACAAGCCATATGTGCCTTCATTCATCGCACTTACTCAAAAGCTCAAGATGTAACTCAAATCTATGAGATCAAGATCATAACTAAAGCCATGCAACAAGGGAAAACTGTCGTAGAATATCCTAATGCCTAACAAACATTGTGACAGAACTCGATTATTATCGAGTATTCAAAATGAAGTGCACTGCAGATGCCATGATTCTAAAGAAACTCATAGGAGTAAACCATGACTATGACTTTTCGGTAGGATTCAACAAGTTTGACCAAGTCTGAGTATAGATCATCAGAAAATAAGAAACACCGTCCCTTGAAGAAACAATCTCTCTTATTCTAGTAGAAGAGAGCAGATGAAGTCTTATGCTTGACAAACTATCCAGTGTAGATGCACTAGCTTTTGTAGTTAAGAGAGGTCTTCTCTTGAAGTGCTCTTGACATTCATGGCTAAGAGAAAAAGTGAAAAAGTGACGGTACTCTTGACATTCATAGCTAAGAGAAAACCATAAAGAGAGGGAAGTAGCTCAAGAGAATAGGATGATTTACCTTAGAAGTGAGCATGAGAGGGACAATGTGGTTGAATTAAGAAACAGTTGAAAAAAATAAAAAGTAGTCTTGAGAGTGGACAATCATAACCAAGAGAAAGCCATAACGATTGGAAATTAGCTCAAGAGAATTGGTTGCTTGCCCGTAGAAGTAATCTCGAGAAAGAAGCAACTCAAAAGAGTGGATTGTTTGATCCATAGAAGTGTTCCTCCAAGAGAAGTGAGCACAAGTATCAGTGAGACTTAAGAGTTCTCGATTAGCATTGTATTAAGTAGATATGTTCCAATAATAGTGGCTTGATAAGCTCCAATTTACATAGTTATGTTTGATAAGCCTTATAGTGCCTCAATAGATCTCTATAAGTGCTGAAATCAGGCAGTAAGCTCTGATCCAGTGTTTAAGGTTGTTTTGACCATGCCCACAGGATAGGGTGGGGACAGTGAAGTCATCCCCATCCCTATCCCACCTCCTATTTCAACAATCTCTATCATCACAAAATTCTTCATTTATTTTCATAGGGATAGAGATAAGGATTACTTGTGGGGATTAGATTCCCCTAAGAATTTTTTCCCCATTTTTATATTTTTTCAAGAACTTTTTATAATTTCCATTTTTTAATATAATTTCTATCAAAAATTGTAAAACATCCTAATAAATCTTTATAAGCAAAAATATAATATAATATTCAACATAATTTCTAAAAAACCAAATTTCTAAATTTAAAAAACTTATACTTATTTATTTTTTATTTACTAGGTAGAGAAATAAAGAAATAAAGAAACAACTATATATATATATATATACCCATACAATATACATATATAATAGGTTAATTTTGTGCCTTAGTTTTGATATATATATAAATATATTTATATTTATTATAAAAAAAGAGAGGTGGGACAAGGGTGGGGAATATTATCCCTAACTGGGAAAAATCTCTTCCTGCTCCCTCCCCATTCTGTGTTTAAATGGGGATTGTCCGCCCCATTCTTGACGACTTACAGATTAAGGGAGAAAGTTCGATAAAGTTGTACCATGATAACAAATCAGCCATCAATATTACTCATAATCCTACCCAACATAATAGGACAAAACATATTGAAATCGATCGACATTCTGTTAAGGAAAAGTTAAAAGGGGATTGTATGCATGAGTTATTTGCCCTCATGGCTTCATCTGGAAGATGTGTTAACAAAAGAACTTCACAACTGATTGTTTCATACAAGTCAAAGAAATAATCTTAATTTGAGGAATATGGGTGTAATCCCATTTAATATGAGAATTACCCTATTTTCTATTTCCTTTTATCTAATATTTCACAGCTTTTTTTTTTTTTGCCCAAACGAGAGGTATGCTGAGAGAGTCCTGACTTTTCTTTCTCTTGCCTTTTCCGGCATAATTCGGGGCTATCGGTTCCATTCTGTTCTCTCTTTACCTCTGATTTTTTACCTAACTTAACGATCTTTTATGCCCGGCCATACCAACATGGGAAACCTAGCTTCCCTCCCTTTGAAAGTACATTTCTCAGAAGAAATAGGGGGTTCTGCTTCTGGTGGCAACATGCTAAGGGGGTGGCGGTCCCTTTTCTATTCCCCATAAGATAAGTTAACTTTCCTTTTTTGTTTCCTTTTCTTTATGGTTTCCTATTCCCTAGAGAATTAGTTAGCTTTTCTTATTACAAATAGGCGTATGTACTTCTATGATGAATAACAAGATAGGAGAGTAATACAAACTACTCTGGCAATTATTATAGAACTATAACCTCCTACCAGGAGTTAATAGAAAACACTCCAATTTGGTTGCAACTACTTTGTTGAACTGTTTGAATAAAGAACGTCCCAAAGATTTGGTTGGCCAAGTCTCCATTCGCCCTTTCAAGTTCCCAATCACACCTCCACTACCAATTGTTAAGGAACAAATTTCTCAATTAACCAACTCGCTAAATTTTCCTTCATATTGACACAACGTATACAAGCAAGAGAGTACCCATTCCGCAGGCACATCCACCCCCCTTCGACCAGAACTCTTCAGTTTCAAAGCCATACTACTCAAACATTTCTACCACCACAAAAGTATAATCTAGTGCCAAGATTATACACTAAATGGTAGATCTCTCCAAACTTATGCAAAGTCCAGAGAAATCTTGAATAGATTCAGAGCTAAAGGTGATTGTCAGTTAAGCTCTAAAAATCTACAAAGGATGAGTAGACTACGATGGCATCATCTATAAACGGAAGGTGGGTTACATGGATATAATGTCCTCACACTTCAATCAGATATCTAACTCACCCAAAATTCATCAGCCTTTCTTGGAACATTTCCAACAAGATTGAACCAAAATGATTGGATTTTATCCCTTCCCTTTCAATCAATGTTTTGAAATACCTTTCTAACTTCTAAGTTTATGATCTTGATTCTTTTATTCTTCAATAGACCAACAAGAGATCCATGTATCGGTGCAAGTTTCAAGGCTAGACACTTGAACCTCTCTCCCAAAGCAATGCTCAAGGCGTAAGCCTCAAAAATTCTTTTCAAACATTGGTTCTATTCCTGTGCTGCAGCCACCTCAAACTTCTTTATGGGTCAAGGACAGTATTCCTAGGATTGTGCCTTTTCTCAGTCCTTTGGGGGATTCAACTTCAAATAAATGATAGACATTTTAGAGGTGGGTAGAGATCTTAGGGGGAACTGTGGGAGGTTCGGCCTCTTTATGAGCTCTAGTGGCAAAGGGTTTTTTTTAATTATAAGTTAGACTTCATTCTTTTAGATTAGAATCTTCTACAGCAGTCTTTTGGACTCTTTTTTTGTGTGGCTTTTATTCTATGCATGCCCTTGTACATTCTTTCATTTCTCTCTCAATGTCTCAGTTTCTTATTAAAAAAAAAATAAAAATAAAAAGGCCAATGAGGTTAGAGAATTTAATAGCAGTAGTTTAACTCTCGAGCCATAAATAGAGACTTTTAGCTGGCATTTGACCTCTTTGCATGATCATCCACATTTATTTTTCTTCTTTGCAAGCCATCAAATCTCAACAATGAATTTTTACATCCACAGTTGGAAGTCCTTTTTGTAATCCTCAAGCTTCCCAACTTAACCTGACCGCCCCCTTAGGGCCAACTCCATTCAGTTTGAACAATTTATCTTTTAAAAATTATCTATTGTTTCCCTCAACACACCTTCCGCACCCTCTGAACAATTTATCTTTTATGATTTTTCCATCCTTTATTTCCTTTCTGTCTCTGATGACATATATATTAACCCTTTTCTCATTCGTAACTATCCATGATTTCATAGTAATATCCAATTCTTCTCTTCACTCCTTCCACTAAAAATAATTTAAGAAAAATTAAAGAGAGAGTGCATTAATTTAAAGCTTCCAGGAATCTAAAGAAGCTTAGAGGGAGTTCACTTGTACTTGTTCATGCAGATGAATGTCAACTTGATCAGAAAGATCGTCTACATGCTTCTCAATACGTGGTTGTTCAGAGGTTTCATCATCTTTGCAGTTCATCTCACCACTATGTCCCTTCTTTCCACGAGATAGAGCAGATTTTGACTGTGAACAACAATGAATTTTTAATTAAAACACACGCACAAACAAAACAAAGAAAGAAAATAAATCAAGAACAAAGCTTCAAATTTAGGGTTTGGAACTAGTATAAAGTTTTGTATACATAAAATAAAATAAAAAATGCTTAAACATGTAAAGAAGGCAACTCACCGTTCTGTCTTTTAAGTTCAAATAAGAGAATATAAAAAACCCGTGCAACACACAATAAAACACAGGAAATACAGTACACAGTATATTAAGATACACAGTATATTAAGCTATGTAGCAGAAACCAAATCAAATACATGGAATAAGTATAGTCTTAGTTTAAGTACCGGGCATGAAAGCATCAAACGAAGCCTGAGTGCATTTCTCCAATTCCCTTCATCATTTAATTCTGCAACCTGAAAAATTATGCAACTTCTTTTACATTGAATCTCCTTTACAAGAATGAAAAAACTTTCATACGTAATGGAATTGAAAGCACTTACAGCCTTCTCCGCCAGCTCCACTGATTCATATTCCACGAATGCATGCAACTGAAACATAAAATGTTGAGAATTATGTTATTCCCTTGAATAAAGAATAAGAAAGATTGTAGTTAATTTAAAATATCATGGACGTTGATATTCAGCAGTAGTTTGAGTAGCCTATTTAAGGCTAAAAAAGTTATATTACTCAAATGTACCATGACTAATCGCTATTCACAAGGCCATTGATATAGGACATTTTATAAGGTATCGATTATACAGTAAAATTTCCCATCGGTTATTCTATAAAACAGGCTAATCTACAAACATCAGAAAATATATTTTACTGCCAGCATCTATGAAAATCAGGGGGATGCGACAAAAACCAAACGAAGATCAAAACATTGTGGGATTAGGCAATGAAAATATATGCAGATTGTATACTAAATCGATCTCTCATATTTTACTTGATCAAATATGAGAGAGACCAACTCCATCAATTTCAAAGAACTAAGGGTTACATAACTAGTTTTTTTTTTTTTTAATCCGATGTTTGAAATTTACAAAAGGGATGTGCTATCCATGATGGATACAAAAGACCAAATGAGGGAGGTGTGACTATAGGAAGCAAAAGTATTTGACAATTTACACCAACAAATAGCAAGGTACACAATGTTGCTGAAAAACTTCGTAAAAGTTTGCCTCCTCCATGAATACTCTTCGTAAAAGTTAGCATTCTTGGAGGGGATGATATGCTAAGGCCATGTCCAATAACTCCTTTACCCTATGTAGGGAAAAGTGAGATACCATCCAAAGAAATTGCGAATCCTTGACCAAAAATTATGGGTATGTGCAGCATAAATATATGGCTTTGTGATTCATTGTCTTTCTAACCTAATAGGCACCAACTTGGGAACAGAGTCATGTAGGACAGTATTATTATTTTATTTTATTTTATTTTATTTTTTATTATTATTATTATTATTTTTTTGGTAGGTTTTCACTTGCTATTTTCCATAAGAAAATCTTCACCTTTTTAGGGTGATTTCCTTTCCATATTGTCTTTGCTAGTGTGGGGTTGATTGCTTTTGCCTTTTCCCCTATGTCCTTCATCAAAGATTCCAAAGAGAAGACCACTTCAGCGCTAGGAAGCCATTTTAATAAGTCTGCTTTTTCAGACAATACAAAAAAGGCTCAACTCTGCTTTTTTAGACAACACAATTGGGGCTAGGTCAAGGCTTAACTCTGCCCATTCCACAGCTTCATTATCTTTAAGTTCCTCCCAAACTTCAAGTCCCAAAATTTGTTGGCATCTTTCCATGTTTCTTTGATCGTGATCATTTTGTCATGAGAGAGTCTATACATAAGTGGATATTGCAAGGCTAGCCTAGTGTTTTCAATCCAAGGGTCAGTACAAAACTGAAATAAATGAAGATGGGAAGCGATGACAACTGTATATAGATATAATGGAAAAAAGAAAGGACGATATGGAGCCGCTGGTCGTACACTATGGTCAGCGACCTCCAAAGTGAAAAGGATGCACAGAGGGGGCAGAGAGCGGACAAAGGAGACAAGTCAGCCACCTACCCTATTTCCTTCTTGATTTCAGCAGATTTGGGGTGCCATTGTGTTTAAATCAAGAGAGAGGGAGTATGAGGGAAGTATGGAGTCTAGGCAACACCACGAGAGAGATTCCAACAAAAGAGCTTGCGACTTAAAGGTCCATCTCTACAACCCTGGTGCATAGAGAGGAGAAACTCGAAGTTATACAGATCACGTGGACGACCCGTTGCTCGTAGATGAAGATGGATGGGCGAGAGCTGAAGCAAAGGAAGGAAGGAACGCTGCCTCTGCAAATCGCATAGAACAGAGAAAGATAGTTATGGGGAGGAAGAAGAAAGAAGTTGACCCGCTGGGCTAAACCGACCTGAGTGACCCAACTGTATAGTGACCCAACCCACTTGATCCAACTCGAGTAACCGCCTCACCTAGTGATCCAATCGCCCGAGACCCCCGAAACCAACCTGACTCGATTTAAAGGACTTAACCAGACCCACCTAGTTGACTCCAACCCGCCATCTGGACCCCGACCCGATGGACCTAATTGAGGACTTTTTAGAAATTTGGAAACTCTTGAAGACCTGAAACAAGCTCGGGAAGACAACAAATATGTAAGTAGCCACATGGATTATTCAAGTAATACTTGTAGGGGACGATTAGGACAATGGGCAAAATTCATTAGGAAGCATGTTAATAAATTTAGTTAATCAAGTTGGATGCTCAATTGGAATCATGATGATAGACCTAGTTAATCAAGTTAGATACTTATTTGGTAGTATGACAATGAGACTATTTCAGCTAGATGTATATTTATTAGAAAACATGACGACAAACCTAATTAATTAGGTTGTCTACAGTTAAGCCTAGGAACCTTTACATACCCTTGTATGCCCGAATATTTTATTGGATATATGTTATGTGTCCTAGTGAGCATAGGTATAAATATGCATGATTATGAACGGTTAGTGCACATCCTTTAGTCTTAGAACCCACATTGGGTCCCATTGGCATTCTTGGGTGACCAGACAATCAAGTAGGGACAATTGGGGCACAACCAATAATTGTGAACTTTCATAGTATGGTTAGGGTCTACTTGGTACCTATTGGTTAGTTGTCACCTACAGTGGACGCCAGGAGCTGTAGAGAGCATGCTACCAGGGTGCACCTTTTAGATAGCTCGTATGAGGTGCAGGCGATTATAGTACTAGCCTGCATATATTGCACAAATTACCTCATACACACGAGACTTACCCACGAACTCGCCATACGGCAAGTTGACTCATGTGCTAGTAGCACAAGGTTAAGGGTAGACTTTGGGAGATATAAACAACAAGTTGAGTACAACCTAACCCTACATCATGACCCGAGGGGCTTAGTTATGCACCCTAGTGTAGGAGTGTATAGGGCCTCGGTACATATAAGCCTATAAGGTTAGCATAGATGGTAACCATGGTAATGGTTAACACTAGAGTCAACATGTGAGCACATACTTAAGGAATTATTGTAAGTACTAAGTCTAATGAGAGCCTAAAAGTTGGCTGCTTACTGAGTATTTTATACTCATCCCATGTTATTCTATTTTTTTAGGAGTGGAGATCACGGTCGAGGGGAAAAGAGTGCAAAGGGGTGCAGCTACAAGGGTGCCTTTAGATCGAGTCGTCTTCCTTTCTTGTCATTTTATTATCTTTAAATGTTGTTTTTGGTGTATTTTATGTAAACTATTTTGGACTAACTCCACGGACGTTGTTTTGTACTTTTAATTGACCTTATGTTAGTTTTAATGCATTTTTAAATTAAAACTTTTCCTTGTCTCCAGCATTTCAATTTGAAAGATTTTATCGCCCTTTTTACTCTTGAGACTACGTGGCGACCATGATTCGAGGCATCGAAAAACAGGTCGTTACAACTATGCTTCCCCCAGCACCCACCCTATGGCAAATACAATTGGTGATGATGTCTTAGTGCTCTTTATTGGAAATAGACCAATGCCTCCTTTATTCATCGGGAGGTTTATGGAATTCCATCAAACAAGACGTAGGTCATCTTTCTATATATATCTATGAATAATCTTTCTATTTTTGTACCCACTTTTCTAGGCAATTTGAATAGAGATATGTAGCAAGTGGGAAGGTTGAATAGTGTGGCTTGTATTAAGGTGATTTTCTGCGTTTTGAAGTATAACATGAAGTATAACATGATGACCATGTTGATAATCTTCTTTCTATTTTTTCAATAATGGTCTTCCAGAAGGTGAAGGATTTATGATTCCCATTTAAGAGCAATCCTAGGTACATATGTGACTCTCGAGTAAAAGAAGGGTACATGAATGAACCAAGACCACATCCGAATAAGAGCGACCCTGAAGATAGGATGATTAAGAAAGGTTTAAAGGAAATGAAAGTTACTACCTATACCTATACCATCAAGGTACACCTTCCTTTTTAGTGGCTCAATCATAGAAACTCCATAGTTAAACGTGCTTTACTTGGAGCAATTTTACGTGGGGTGAATTTCTAAGAATGTTCCTAAGATGCATGTGTGAGAGGACAAAGCATGCTAGAAGGACTCATATTGGTCTGTAAGGTAGCCTTCACTCTTAAGAAACGAGGAGTAGGTAACGTGACCATGTCACAAACGATGGTAAAGAAATGTTAGGGCCATCAAGTGTCGAATCCGGATTCCAAATCTTGATCTGAATCTTGGGCATGGGGCATTACAAATGGTATCAGAGCGATACCTCTCCCAATAAAATGTGGTTCGGGGACAAACCAAGGCATTTGACACTCGAGTAAAAGAGGGGTACATGAATGAACTGAGACCATATCCGAATGAGAGCAATCCTGAGAATAGAATGACTAAGAAAGTCTTAAAGTAAATGAAAATTACTACCTATACCAACAAGGGGAACCTTCCTTTTCAGTGGCTCAATCATAGAAACTTCATAGTTCAGTGTGCTTTACTTGGAGCAATTCTATGTTGAGCGACCATGTTGTTGGTGATGCAAGGGAATGCTAGGGCCATCGGGTGCCGAATTTGAATTTGAATTCGAATTCTGAATTCTGGGCATGGGGCATTACAACATATTTGACCATTCAATCTTTTTACAACCGAATATGTTGGCGAAGTCTTCGATAAACCATTCCTTTTGGATGTTAGAAGTTGGCAACCTAATATAGGAACCATCTTCATCTTGATTTAGAAATTTCTAGCTTTATGAGATGGAGTTCCAGAATTGGTTGAAAAATGACTTGAAAGAATCATCGAGGGTAGAATCAAAATCCCCATGGTAGTTCAGGCAAAGAAAAGAGATTGAGAAAATAACGGAGGATGTTGGTTTATCTTTTGCAGAACAAGCAAGAAATGGTTCTTATCAAACAGAGATTTGATGAGATATGTTGCAATACAAACTTAGCCATACGACTATCCCAAATAAGAACCCTATTCCCGAAGTGGATGAATTGCTTGATGAGTTATTTGGTGCTATAGTGTTTAAGATTGATCTCAAGTCTAACTATTTTTGTTTATGCCTTTTGGTTGGCACAATGCTCCCTCTCCTTTTCTATCTCTAATGAAGGATATCTTAGAGACTTACTTACGACAGTTTGCATCAATGTTCTATGATGATATCTTAATCTACAACACTTATATACAAGACCTACTAGAAACCTCATTAGAAGAATATCGTCATAGTCTGCTCTTTAGATGAGCAACTCAAATATTGTTGGCAGTGTTGTGGCTCAACCTCTCCCCCGTATTTGAGTAGAAAATTTTGAATGAAAGCCAGGGGGGGGGGG
>NW_019268533.1:4342724-4432491 GCF_002738365.1 Cucurbita moschata
GGGGGGTTTGTTCCTGAAAATCAGATAGGGGAAAAAGTTTCTCCTGTTCATTTACTTCAACCCATTTCAAACAGGGGTTCCCCACGTGATTTGGAACAAGTTCTCATGTGTTTGAACCAGCGTTCCCCGCCTGATTTGCAACACGTCCTTGTGGAGATTTTGGATAACCCATACAACAGACTTTAAGGAAATAATACATTGTCCCAACAATGATAGAGGTTAATGGAGAAAAAAGATTGCACCAGAAAAGCTCAGATACCGTATGCTACAGAAAATAAGTATACCTTGCTACTGTAATGCATTCCATCAGCTTTTGCTGATTTAGCTGTTGAGGAAGCTCCACTATCTGAGATTTGAGGTTGACAAGTTCGAATATTCTTAACACTGCCAAAGAAGAAAGCAGCATGATAATTCAATATAACTTTAGCAAGCTGCTGAAGAACATGCAAACAAAATCATTTAACACTTGTACCTCCCAACAGCAGAAAATATCTTCATGAGGTTTTGGTGGCAATGATCCTCAGGTAAGTTCTCCGCAATTACTATGCGAGACTGACAGTGGGCAAGTAAAACAAGCAGCATGCAAGGATTAAATGCATTGGTTTGTAAGTCAATAACATATTGTGGACACTGGGATGGAACCATCCCACATGTTGTAACATGAAACAGAACCAATGCACAAGGTTTTAAATTTTTATTAAAAAATAAAATATATACGTATAACTACTTTTACAAAATTGATTAAAACGTTATTTTAAAAATAAAAACAAACAAATAAACAAACCCTACTTGCAGCTCCTCCATATCTGACTCAGAAAGTGGTTGCTTACGTTTGACTTTCTTTCCATCTTCACTAACCATCTACAGCATATTGAAACAAAAAACAGGAGGTGGACAACCAGAAAGAGAATTGAGAATAACTCAAGAACAACAATGGTAAAGAAAGATGCTTACAATATCACAAATAAAATACTCACAAGCTTAGAAGAGTTCCGTAAAATATTGGCTAGCTGAGAGTGACTATTGATGAGAGCCTTAATCTTCTTGAATGATGCAACAACCGATATGGGCACTGAATTAAAATGGACCTTACCAGGTGAAGTGTTTTGGAGGGAGAGATAGAAAAAGAAGTTCGGTTGTCTAATTCTAAGTGGTCATTCTAAATTTTCATTATGTTGTAAATTTAATCAAAAGAATCCACCTGTGGTGGGATGGTAAAAGCAGGAGTTCCACACATTAACGGAATTCAAATAAAGATGCCAAGAGAGGATCTTACCATATCCATCGGGATCTTTATTGATGAACCTCATCAAATGATCAGTTGTTGTCAAATTTAAATCACTGAAATAATATTCCACCTAAAAACCATGATTTTACAAAGAATTCAATAAGCAAATAAGGTTAAATAAAAAGTAGGCATAGAGAGTAATATCCAATTCATATTGGGAATTGGAAAACATAGCAGAAGTACCTAACCTACTAAATCAACCATTCAACTTTTTAATTAATAACGACTGTAAATGTCCTGCAAACTTATATGCCTTTCTACTAATTTCAAAGCATACTCGTAGAAAAGTAATATCCTAAACTGATGGTCACAAACATTGAAATTTCTGATTCCAAAGTCATCAAAGAGAAATGCCAAAACTACCACAATATTTAAACTGATCTTTGCTGAGAAGGAATTGTGAGCACCAAACGCTTTAAGGAATAATCCAACTAACTAAAATTGACAATCATCAGTAACCGCCAAAATAAATTTACTTCAATAACAACAGAAGTAAAAGCCAGGGACTGAATGACAAAAACCTCAAAATGTTGGATTTTATTGACACAGCAAGTACTATAATTGGGAAAATTTCAGCTTCAAGATCCTTAAGACGACAATTACTAGCTGCTTTGGTATTTATTGATGACAAGAAGATTTAATTTTTAATCAATTTCCAAATGTAAGCAGTAGTTTGCCAGTAACGAAGGGCAGTAGTTAAATTATCTTCAACGATACCAACATCCACACAGTTATACAAACGATTGGAGCAGCACCTCCAGACTAAGAAGACAAATAAGTGATGCAACTCCTTGTTTTAAGAATTACATCATAACCTTGAGACAGAAAGGACAGTTCACCACTAAAGCAACTTCAAAATAAGGATATCCAAGTACTTTTATCCATTGTTCCACAGCCCTCTTCCATTTCCATTTTTTTGACTTAGTGTCAGGTCATAGGAACAGAAGAGACGTCATTAGGTACCTACTCAAATCATCGCTTCTGAGTGCTATATAATAAATGTAGAATATTCACTTCCGAGTGAATATCCATCTGACAGCTTTAAAGTGTCCTTTCATGACATCACCTTTCATGTGACTTGCCCCCAAACAATTAGTTTTATGGATATTCTTCAATGGAAAGTCGTCCTCCAGCTATCAACATAGTTTTCTTCAGTAGATAAATGATCCAAAGTGTGTGTTATGGTGGTTATTATGTTAACTATCATCCCAAAAAACCAATTGAGCCTTCCAAAACATCAGCGTATTTAAGTAATTATATAATCTTGGATTCTAGATGCCATCGTCATTTAGGGGGTAAATAGGGATGTGTTTTGAGTGAGGGTTTAGATTCAGGTGACATGTTTACTACGTTAGTTTGCCAAGCTTGGAGTTTATTGGATAAACTCATGGGCTTCAATGATGTCCCAAACCTATTCCCCAAGTCCTGTCCCCCACACAGTTTTCCTAAACCTAGGTTTTCACCAGCACCTTAAACATAATTTCTTCTTCTTTTTTTTCTTCTCAAAATGCCCCCACATGCCTAGAGTGTGCTCAACATGTCTCTACCAATTCGTCTTGTGAGTCCCAAATTGTCTGAAATTTGGACAAGTTAACAAAAAAAAAAAAATGAAAAACCTGCTCCAAATCACATGTAGACATGGGTTTGAAGTGTATCAATGCATACACGTCCAACAGCAACACTTTGGACATGAGAGAGTCTCCACAGCTCCTATCCTACTAAAATTGATCGAACGGGAATTGTCCATGCTCGGTGCACATGAGGACCAATGAACCTTTTGTGTCTGTTCAATGTCGTATGCAATAAATAGTTTGTTTCCAATTTTTTTGACCATCATATTTAGCTATGCCTAGTTTACCATTTATCAACAGTCTCAAGCAAACAGAAATTTTGCAGATATCGACAATATTCGTACAACAGGAAAGGGGAATCCAGAACAAAATTCCCAGCGAGTTCTAAAGACCTTTCAAGTAACCATGACTTCCAGCTAACTCAATGTGTGCCTAAAGAAACAACAGAATTCGCTGGATCAAAACACAATAGCTCCATAAGTTACGGTGCTTCATAAATTAACCCACGCAGCAAATCCATACAAATTCGACAGATGAATATGAAACTCAGCTTCATACCAAAGTAATTATTGAAGAAGCAAGCAGATAACAAACTGTTGACATAGAGAGAAGAGAATAAACATAGAGGATCTAGTCAAAAGAAGAAAGCAACCTGATTCAAAAGCTTTAAAGAAACGTCCTCAGCGAGTTTACTTCTAGATGGAGCAGCATAATCAGTCTCAACCTGAGGCTTCTGAGCTTGCTGCACGACCGTGTCCGGGTCATGAAATCCGCCATTGTCGGCATAATACTGAGGATTATGAGGGTGATAAAGCACAGGAACATGATGGGAATGATGGTGGTGACGATGATGACGATGATAGTGATGATTCTGAAGAGAAACCACATGAGTGGGGACAGGGACAGGGCTCTGAATGGGAACATGGAAGGGAGATCCCGGGGGAGGGGGAGGATAAACATGCATCATAGCCGGCGGAGGAGGCGGAGGAGAAGGGATCAGAATCCGAGGCGATTGCTTGGGCGGAGGAGGAGCAGGGCCAGCGGCGGAGTGCGGCGGCTGTTGTAGATCGGAACGAGAGGATGGGCGAGTGGGAACGAACTCAGGAGCCTGCGCGTTGAGACGACTGAGAGAAGAGTTGCGAGATAGAGATGGATCGGATTGGGAAGGGGAAAGGGAAGAGGAGGAAGAATGTTGAGCCATCTGGTGGAAGGAAAGGGATGGCTATGGAGTTCGAGATCGAGTCCGAGAAGGACAGAGAGTGTCCTCTGCCTCTGACAACGAAGAACAAGGAGAAGACGAAGAAGAAATTTTTTAATATATATATATAATTAAATCTAAAATAAAATTAAAATTAAAATTAAAATAAAAAACCCAGTGAGGGCGAAGAAGGCCACTGAGGTCTGAGGGAGAAGATTTCTCGATTCAAGAGAATCACTTCACCACTATTTATACTACTTTTTCTTCCTATCCTTGGCCATTCTTTTTTTTCCATTAACATAAATAAATATTCTCAAATTATTTTCTTTTAAATAAATTTCCTTTTTTTTTTATAATTTTAGTCCATCGACTCATAACGAACCTAAGAGAGTAAGAAAACGACTGTAACGACCTAAATCCACCAAAGGGTGTTTTGTTCTCCTCCCCAACCGATGTGAGACATCACAATCCACCTCCCTTCAAGCCCAACGTCCTCGCTGACACTCGTTCCTTTCTCCAATCGATGTGGGACCCCCTCCAAATCCACCCTCTTCGGGGCCCAGCGTCCTTATTGGCACACCGCCTCGTGTCTACCCCCTTTCGGGGAATAGCGAGAAGGCTGGCACATCATCCGGTGTCTGCCTCTAATACCATTTGTAACGCCCTAGGGCCACCGGTAGCAGATATTATCCTCTTTGAGCTTTCCCTTTCGAGCTTCCCCTCAAAGCTTTAAAACGCGTCTGTTAGGGGGGAGAATTCCACACCCTTATAAACGGTGTTTTGTTCTCCTCCCCAACCAATATAGGACACCACAACGACCCTCTAATCTCTAAATCAATTGTAGAATACCTAAGCGAGGCACGTTGGCATTTTAGTCTTTTTTTATTTTATGTATGATAATTAATATTATTTATTTATTTGGTAGTAGATATTGATAGGAACAATGAACTTAGGTATCTCGGAACATTCTCCATTCTCCATTCTCCATATGCCCGCCAGCTGTAGAAGGGGTCGCAACTAAAGTTGCAAAAATAAGAGCTTTAGAAATTACAAGATCCGCCCTTCCTAATTCGAGTCTTGGCCTATAGACTGAACCCAAAATCTAATTTGACCCTTGGACCGGTCGCAAGGATTCGAGTAGTAGATAACTTTATTTTTTGTTTTTCCAAAATGTCTGGGAATAAATAAGTTTGGATGTATTTTTAATTAATTATTGTGATAAAATGTGTACAAATTAATTATTTTTTAATTGGAAAGGAAAGTTTGAATGGACAATGAGTCAACAAAGAAAGGAAATTGATGTACAAAACTTTTACTTTATTTGTGTAACGTTGAAAAGGTATAATGTTGTTTTATCCAACACTAACAAGATCTAAAAAACTAATTTTACTTTATTAGAAATTATATATTTTAGGAAAAGTTGCAAAAGAAACCACTATTGATTGGTTGTTTCAAGAGACCCATTGTCGTTGTCTCGCCACCACCGAAATAAGGGTCATCGTTGTAGCTTAGTCGCTAGTGGACCATCGTTGTTTCAAGTGAAGAGGAAAATAGATTTATGTTTCGGATGAAGAAAAAAGACCCACAAGTGTTGGGTCGAGTCAGATGCAACCCACAAACATAACTCACGTTCCGTTCAACCCACCTGTTGTGTAACAACCCTAAATTTTTCTATTTAACCTAAGCCGGCTACTCTATATTTAACCTAACATTTAATGCATAATTAATTTAATGAACTTTTATCATAAATTCAAAATTAATCTCATACTTTTTTATTACTTTGAGAATAAACAAATACAAAGAAAAGAAGGAAAACATTACTAAATTAGATGCACAATACTCATCTATGGTCTATTAAATATAAATACGACTCAACTTATATTAATTTATACTTTATTAAATGCAAATAAAACTCAACCTATATTTTATTAAATGTAAATATAACTCAACCTATACTAAAATATACTATAATCAAATGTAAATACAATTAACCTATACTAACCTATACTATTAAATTTGAAATGTGAATCTATATTGTGCATGTATCATGGTCTTGGGGTTGCGATGCCTCCATCAGCCTCATAGTGATGTCTTCCCTTTATTTGAAAAATGTAGTAGCACGAAGCTTGAGTATTTTAAAAATACTCAGTAAGTGACTCCCTATCGGGGTTATGATGCAAGGACATGCAAATGCAATGACAAGATCTATCATAACAGTCTATTTTTCTACGGTACTATCCTAACGGACAGCTTGGATGTGTACTTTATACTCTACACATGGTCCACACGTGTGAGTGTGGACCCACCAATTAGTTCATACACCGATGAGCCCCTTTTTTTGTCGGGCGAGCATGCTCTGGTAACTCTCTATGTCGGACACCCGTTAGAAGTAGTAGTCCTCACGGCAGCATTATATAAAACATAATGGTCGTTCTCCTGCTTAGTGGTGTATGCGTCCGTACCATCATGAAGGAATGGGGTATCCTCCAATGCATGAGCACATATTAATGCATGAGATTCCAATATTTTTTTCATTTTCAACATTATTAAATATGACTCCCGCTATCATTGTATTTATATCATACCATTTCTCATATTAGTTATTATATCGTTCATGCTTATGTTTGGGTTATATTTCATGCTATTTATCGTTCTTCATGTCATTCGTTTCATACTATACATGCAATTCACAAGACATAACATAAGGTTTTCATCTTTCACATATCAGTTCATAACGTGCAAATCATACAGTAAGTACCATAACAGTCACATAATGCAATCCAAGAATAAAATATCACATAACTTTATAACACATATCAATTCATTCATAACATTTACATATTAAATCATAACGGTTTAAACATACATTTTATGACATGTGTGGAACCACGGACGCGTGCCAGCAGACAATATACATACATAACCTACGACAATAGGGCGGCTTACTTGGTCCGCCTTAGCCGACGTACTCCCTAATTAATTTTGTTGAAACAAGAACCCTTGAATTAAAGAAATTAACACCTCCTTATACAAAATTCTGATCAACCAAGAGATAAAGCTATAAAAAGATTACTCTTAAAATCAAAGATCTAGAAGTAAGATTTGGAACCTTGTTCTAAATTGAGTCACTCCATAACCAAACTTGATCACTGTATGATATGTATATATATGATGAAACGTTATGTTAAAAGTATGGAATGTTATGTTAGGTCTCCTAAATTGTATATATACAACATAATATGAATGACATGAAATCACCGGTAAATGACATGAAATATAACACTATTAGAATTATGTATAATATGAAGATTGAAAAATGAGAAATGATATGATATAAATGAAAAACGGCAGTAGAGTTATATTTAATAATGTTGAAAACGGAAAAATATTAGAACCTCATGAATTATGTGTGCTCATGCATTGGGGATACTCTTATTCCATCACGAGGGTACGAATGCATACACCACTAGGCATGTGAATTATCATTATGTTTTACATAATGTTGTCGTTGATGGTTACTAATTCTAATGGGTGTCCAGCATAAGGAACTACTAGAGCAAGCTCGCCCGACGAGAAAAAGGGTCCACTGGGGTGCGAACTGACAGGTGAGTCCATACTCACACGAATGGGATGTGTGTAGAGTATATAGTACACATCCAAGCTGCCTGTTAGGATAGTGTCATAGGAAAATAGACTAATATGATAGGTCTCGTCATTGCATTCGCATGTTCTTGCATTTAACCCCCAATAGTGGGATCACTTACTAAGTATTTCTTTAAATACTCAAGTCATGTGCTACCTCTATTTCAGGTTAAGGCAAGGCGTTCCTATACGGCTGACGACAACATTGCAACTCGAGACCATGTCACATGTGTAGGGTAGTGATATTTATTTTCTTAGACTTAGGCTAGAATATGATGTTTTTAATTTAAACGTTTATTTATTTTATTTAGTCTTTTGTTGTGTAGTTTTTTTAAAGGTGTTTTCAAAACATATAAGTCGTATTTTAAGATGAAGATGACATTTTATGAGAGTTTAAATGAAGTATTTCCACATTCAATGTTGATGATATGTATACAGGAGTGAAATCGTCAGCTATCTCGAACACACACAGACTACCTACAAAAGAGAGAAAAAATGGAGAGAAAGGGGAGAGAGGAGAAACCCGATGAAACTCCGGCGAGGGAAAAAAACCAAACGCAACCTTCAATTTACGCCACAAAAAATATCTCAGAGACCTATACACACACCGGGGACAAATGTCAACGCTCCATACTCGACCTACACCCTCGAAAAAGAAGGATCTACGTTCGGCCTTTGTGTACCTTCTCGGATATGAAGATTTGGACCTCTATGAACCAAACCAATGCCATAAAAGGGAAAGAGGGAGGAGTATTTCAAAGAATACTTAGTAAGTGACCCCACACTAGGGGTCGTGAAGGGATGCAAACACATGCAATAATGCTCTAGGGACCTATCATTAAAACATACTAGGGATCGCTTCCAATCCAGACTAAATTGGATATGCAGTACTTCCCTACACACGACCCACAACTGCAAGCTTGAATCTTCAGGTGGTTCAAACCTTCCTAGACCCATCATAGTCGAGCTAGATATTCATAGCGACATTTGAAGGTCAGCAGACCCCTGTGTGTCATGTTTGGTATGATCACCATCATCATCATAGCGTACGCGTCTATACTCATCATTATAAAAGGGAAAGTATCCCGATGCTTATGTACATACAGAAGTGCATGAGGTCTCTATAGTTTATCGTCTTTAAAACACAACCCTAGTATCATCCTTACATTAGTATTAATAATATATGTGCATTAGCTTTCCATCTTAACCTCATAAAATAATATTTTGTAGGGTTGTGTCCTAGGCCGAGTAATCGACATAATGCAATATGACATTCACAACATGCATCTCAACTTAATAGGAAAAATACATCAAATTAAGGACATCATGCATTGTCATAATCATACATTATCATCATAATGTTATGGAAATACGTCATAATAATCATAACACATCATTAAACATCATCATACATCATCATACAACTCATACATGTCATTATACATCATAGATCATATGTCATACATCATAATCATGAAGCATAAAGGACATGTACCGGTGCCACTAGGCACGTGTTGTCATATAAGCTTGCCAGAAAACGCTTTGATTTTCTCTCTCTAGCTCGTGTTTCTCTATTTTTTTTCTCTCTTTGACATTCTCCTTGTAGGTGTCTATGGCAGAAGGGCAGGTGGGAGCGGTGTGGGGAGTGAGGGAGTGCGGTCTCGGTTGAGGACACGAGAATTTCGACGGTCACTGAAATTCATTTTCCGACAACTACACTGAGATTTTTTTTTATTATTTTTATATAACTTGTGGTTATTAGAAGCATCATCTTTGCCATTTATAAACTTCAACCTTGATAGATCACATCTTATCCATTCAATCAAGCCTTGATGATGACTCAATTTAGAACTAAGGTTCTAAATCTTGCTTGTGGATAGAGTAATCTAATTCTAACGAACTCTTGGTTGATCTCGATTTTGTAAGGAGGTGTTAATTTGTTGGATTGGTTTTCCCTACAAGGAGTAAGGTTGCTTTATCACTCATAAATATCAAATTACATTTTTGCCCTTCTTTTTTGTTTCCAACTTCACTCTAGCTTTACACGAGGTTTCGTGTACAATGAATCTATATAAGATTAGACCTCGAAATACCTAATCTCTTATTATAAATCCATTAATTGACAAGATTAATATTTTAAGGATAGTCATGAGTGACTCGATCTTAGTGTTGAGTGAGTTATAAACTTCTGCTTGTGACGACTTGTCTTTTGATTTACATAGGTGAGAATGAATCAACTCAATATACCTACAATTTAGAGATTTTACCAAATAGACTATTCGAAATATAATCTTACAAGACGGAATTCACTCGTAGATTACTGCTTTCTGATTTAATTCTTTATTATAAGGCTCGATACTTTTACCTTACAATTGATTAAAATTGAAGGTAATGCTTTCTTATTTAACTTCTCATTAACTTAGATCTCTGGTGGCTTAAACTTTTAATTGGTGGAGGAAGAACCTTTGTAGGAGGATTCTACAAATTTAATAAGGTCCATTTGATGTAGGTAAGTAAAAATTGAAGGGTGGAGATTTAATTGAGAAAATAGTATTAAAAAAAAAACAAGAGAGAGAAAGGATAAAATTTAAAATACGCTGTGTATTTGGGTGATCTAGTGGCGAAATAGAAATTTGATGAAGAAGGTGCAATATTTACGATACAAGCTACCAACTAATACCTAAAAAAAATATAAACTAATAAAGGTTAAAAATAAAATAAAATATACTACTAATCAAATTATTAAAAAAAAATTTATTACAAATATTTAAAATATATTTCATAACTAATTATTATAATATATTCTCTAAATTATATTTTAATATTATACATTAACCAACCAACTTTTAAGGGAAGGTCTAAAATAAGAATTTTAATTATATAACTTTATAGTTCAAGGTTATAGATCTTTTCTTATTAATATTAGAAACATGTTTTCTAATGATTTTAAAATTTCAAAATGCAGATATTTTATTTTTAAATTCACTATTATTTCAAATTTTAAAAATATTTTCTCGTTCCACTTTAGGATGTCCGTAGAAAGTAAACTTTTCTCTTCCAACTTTTTCTTTAAAAAATTTGGCTTTTTATATACGCTCCATAATTTAAATCAATTTTAATGTTTGACAATCATTTTAAAAAGTGGAAGGCAAAATCAGTTTTAATAATTCATTTATAAATCAATATTTGTTTTTTTTTCTAAATATAACCTGAGATTACACATGGATTAGGAAGAGAACGAAACACTAAGTGTGTGGAAACCTTTTCCTAGCATATACATTTTAAAAACCTTGAGGGTAAGATCGAAAGGAAAAGTCCAAAGAAAATAATATTTGATGGTGGTGGAGTAGGGTCGTTAGAAATAGTATCAGAGCTAGATTATGTAGACTAGCCTACGATGTAGGCTAGGAACGTTGCACTGTCCCAATGTCAATGTCCCGTCACCGTCAGGTACGCCTTGCATAAGATAAGAAAAGAAAAGTTTTTTCGAACTCGCATGCATTTTTCTATTAATATTACTGAAATTATTGTGTTATTACATGTATTATTTAATGAGTATGATGTGATGTATAGCATGTTGAGTGTTTTGTTTCTTTGGCACTATGATGTGATGTTAGTATATGTATTTTTTTTTTTTATAATATACATGCATAGTAATAAAGCTTTAGACTTAAGTAACCTTATCTTAATTTCTAGAATCATGCCACCTAGAGAACGTTGAAGAGGAAGATGAGGAAGGGGATGACCCTCTCTTAGAGGAAGAGGACGAGGTGTGGCAAAAGAGAGCCCACCTCGAGAAGGATCAGAGATTGGGTTGGTCTACACTGCTACTAGTCGTACCACAAATTACGCTGCCACCTCTTGCACCACCACCAGTCGTGCCACAACCCGTTGTACTGCTTAGAGCAGTAGAGCAGACAGATCAACGAGCGCAACTGCGAGCTCAAGCTAGGGCTTATGCTTCCATTAGCAAGGACATTGGGAAGTCTGATGCCATGGTGACAGGTACACTATCTGTTTTAGGTCATTTTGTTTTTACTTTATTCGATTTTGGTTCTACACATTCCTTTATTTTTATGCCTTTTGTTGTACAAGCAGGCTTCGAATTATAACCCTTATTGCATGAAATGTCTCTAAAGCACCCTTGCAGGGTAGACTTAGTAACTAGGGATAGAGTAAAAATGACCAAGTAATCGTAGGGTACCAAATTCTAAGCGTAGACCTGATAGTGGTAAACATGACGAACTTCGACGTCATACTAGGCATGGATTAGCTAGCTGAAAACCGTGCTAATATAGAATGTCACAAAAAATGAAATAAAATTTTCACCACTGGTAGGACCTACCTTCAAATTTAAAGGAACAAGTACCGAGACTACTCCAAAGGTAGTCTCGATGATGAAAGCAAAGAGATTAGTCCAACAAGGCGGATGAGTTATATTAGCATGTGTCATAGATGTAAGAGAAAAAGAGAAGACCCTAGAAAACGTACCCATAGTAAATGAGTTTTAGGATGTATTTTCGAAAGACCTACCTGGAATACCCCATTCCCGAGGGGTCGACTTCGTTATCGAACTCGAGCTGGAAACTGGGCCTATCTCCAAAGCACCTTATCATATGGCGCCAGCGGAGTTGAAGGAACTCAAGGCATAGTTACAAGACTTGCTAGATAAAGGTTTCATTCAACCTAGCGTATCCCCATGGGGTGCGCTAGTGTTGTTTGTTAAAAAGAAAGACAGATCGATGCATCTATGCATCGATTACAGAGAGCTAAATAACATAACCATACAAAACAAATATCCTCTGCTAGAATAGAAGACCTATTCAATCAACTCAGAGAGGCAACGATCTAAGACAGACCTTCGATTCGGTTATCACCAAACTAAGATCAACAAAAAAGACGGCGTTTAGGACAAGGTACGGTCACTACGAGTTCATAGTAATGTTATTTGGCCTCACCAATGCCCCAACTGTGTTTAGGAGTTAATGAACCGACACATTTGTGATTGTGTTCCTTGATCCTAGTGTACTTGAAAACAGACCTAGAACACCAGAAACACGTCCGAAAAGTCCTAACCACCCTAATAAAGAACAAGTTGTACGCCAAGTTCTCCAAGTGTAAATTTTGGTTACGACAAGTCGCTTTCTTAGGACACATGGTGTCAAAGGATGGAATATCCGTAGATCCCACCAAGGTCGAAGTGGTCATTAAGTGGAAACAACCAACTACAGTAACAGAAGTACGAAGTTTCCTAGGATTGGCGGGACACTATTGAAGGTTCATGCAGGACTTCGCTAGGATAGTCTCGCCTTTAACAAAGTTAATGAGAAAGGGGGTACCATTTACATGGAATGATGCTTGTGAGGTAAGCTTCCAGAACCTAAAAGAAAGATTGGTAACCGCACTAATACTCACGGTACCCGAGAGTTCTGAAGGGTACGTGATCTATAGTGCATCCAAGAAGGGATTGAGATGTGTGTTAATGCAACACGGAAAGGTCGGTGCATATGCGTCTTGTCAACTAAAGAAATAGGAAAAGAACTACCCTACCCACGACCTAGAGTTGGCCGCCGCAGTGTTTGCACTAAAAATTTGGTGACACTACTTGTATGGAGAGAAAACCCGAATTTTTACCGACCACAAGAGTTTAAAATATTTCTTCACCCATAAAGAGTTAAATATAAGACAAAGGAGGTGGCTAGAATTGGTGAAGGATTATGATGTAGATATCGAGTACCACCCTAGAAAAACAAGTATGGTCACAGATGCCTAAGTAGAAAGACTCCCCGCTCATCGGTCCTCATTACGAGGGAAGTACGCGTACAAAGAGATTTCGAGCGAGCCAACATAGCTGTAGCAACCGAGGGAGTCATAACACAGCTGGCTCGACTCAGTACAACCTACGCTTAGGCAAAGATTATCACCTCCCAACGAGAGGATCTTAACCTACAGAAAATCCTAAGCCAGCTAGCCGAGAGTCCAGTAGACGGATTCTCGAAGCCCTCAGATGAATGACTATTGTACCAGGGACGCCTGTGTGTACCGACAATAGAGGAGCTAAGAAAAGAGATACTGATGGAAGTACACAACTCGCCATTTGCCATGCACCCAAAAGGTACTAAGATGTAGCAAGATTCAAAACATCACTTCTGGTGGAGGAGCATGAAGAGAGACGTTGTCGAGTTTGTGAGCAAGTGCTTAGTTTTTCAACAAGTAAAAGCTCCTAGACAAAAGACAGCAGGGATGTTACAACCCCTAAGTATACTAGAGTGGAAGTGGAAAAACATAGCAATGGACTTCATAATAGAACTACCCAGAATGCTGAAAGGTTATACAGTGATCTGGGTAATTGTCGACAGGTTGACCAAGTCAGCACACTTCCTACTTGGGAGAGCCACATATACAATTGACAACTGGTCTCAACTGTATGTGAAAGAGATAGTAAGATTACATGGAGTCTCAGTGTCGATCGTGTCGAACCGAGGCCCACGCTTTACGTCAGCGTTCCGACGCAAACTTAAAAAAGCGTTGGGTACTCGCCGTGACTTTAATATCGCCTCCCACCCCCCAAACAGATGGACAAATAGAGCGCTTAAACCAAATTCTAGAAGTCATGTTACAAGCTTGCGTAATAGAGTTTAAGAAAAGTTGGGATTCCAAGCTCCACTTGATGGAGTTCTGGTAAAGTAACAGGTTCCAAGCCACTATTGGAATGACACCGTTTGAGGCCCTGTATGGGAAACGGTGAAAGTCCCCGCTATGTTGGGACGAGGTAGGTGAGAGAGAGCTAGTAGAACACGAGTTGGTTTGAGTCACCAATGAGGTTGAAAAGAAAATTCGAGCAAGATGCGTACTGCTCAAAGTAGACAGAAAAGCTACGCCGATGTAAGGCGTAGAAGCTTAGAGTTCGAGATAGAGGACCAAATATTCCTAAAGGTGGCACCCATGAAAGGCGTCTTGAGGTTCGGATGTAAAGACAAGTCCTAGATTTATTAGACCTTTTGAAATTCTCGAGCGAATTGGTCCAGTAGTGTATAAGTTATCTCTACCTCCCTCCCTCTCAGGAGTACGCAATGTATTTCACATGTCGATGCTGAGGACATACATGACGACCCTATCCACATAATAGATTATGAGCCCCTCCAACTCAACAAAGATTTTAATTACAAGGAAAAACCCATAAGAATCTTAGCACGTGAAGTGAAAGCGCTACGCAACAGGGACAGTGCATTCGTTAAGGTGTAGTGGCAGAACCACCACACCGAGGAAGCCATGTGGGAGCGTGAGGATGAAATAAGAGAAAAATACCCCGAGTTAATATAAGAGTTGGAGACTTTCGAGGATGAAAGTTTTTTTTAGGAGTATATAATGTAACAAATCAAAGATTAAAAAAAAATAGCGTCAATCGCTGGTAAACTCAAAAATTTGGGCGATCTCCAAAATTTTTACGTTTCACACAACAGCGAACTCCATGGATCGCCAACACAACTCGCCATTTGCCATGCACCTAAAAGGTACTAAGATGTAGCAAGATTCAAAACATCACTTCTGGTGGAGGAGCATGAAGAGAGACGTTGTCGAGTTTGTGAGCAAGTGCTTAGTTTTTCAACAAGTAAAAGCTCCTAGACAAAAGACAGCAGGGATGTTGGACTTCATAATAGAACTACCCAGAGTGCTGAAAGGTTATACAGTGATCTGGGTAATTGTCGACAGGTTGACCAAGTCAGCACACTTCCTACTTGGGAGAGCCACATATACAATTGACAACTGGTCTCAACTGTATGTGAAAGAGATAGTAAGATTACATGGAGTCTCAGTGTCGATCGTGTCGAACCGAGGCCCACGCTTTACGTCAGCGTTCCGACGCAAACTTAAAAAAGCGTTGGGTACTCGCCGTGACTTTAATATCGCCTCCCACCCCCCAAACAGATGGACAAATAGAGCGCTTAAACCAAATTCTAGAAGTCATGTTACAAGCTTGCGTAATAGAGTTTAAGAAAAGTTGGGATTCCAAGCTCCACTTGATGGAGTTCTGGTAAAGTAACAGGTTCCAAGCCACTATTGGAATGACACCGTTTGAGGCCCTGTATGGAAAACGGTGAAAGTCCCCGCTATGTTTGGACGAGGTAGGTGAGAGAGAGCTAGTAGAACACGAGTTGGTTTGAGTCACCAATGAGGTTGAAAAGAAAATTCGAGCAAGATGCGTACTGCTCAAAGTAGACAGAAAAGCTACGCCGATGTAAGGCTGAAAAGAAAATTCGAGCAAGATGCGTACTGCTCAAAGTAGACAGAAAAGCTACGCCGATGTAAGGCGTAGAAGCTTAGAGTTCGAGATAGAGGACCAAATATTCCTAAAGGTGGCACCCATGAAAGGTAAGGCGTAGAAGCTTAGAGTTCGAGATAGAGGACCAAATATTCCTAAAGGTGGCACCCATGAAAGGTGTCTTGAGGTTCGGATGTAAAGACAAGTCCTAGATTTATTAGACCTTTTGAAATTCTCGAGCGAATTGGTCCAGTAGTGTATAAGTTATCTCTACCTCCCTCCCTCTCAGGAGTACGCGATGTATTTCACATGTCGATGCTGAGGACATACATGACGACCCTATCCACATAATAGATTATGAGCCCCTCCAACTCAACAAAGATTTTAGTTACAAGGAAAAATCCATAAGAATCTTAGCCCGTGAAGTGAAAGCGCTACGCAACAGGGACAGTGCATTCGTTAAGGTGTTGTGGCAGAACCACCACACCGAGGAAGCCATGTGGGAGCGTGAGGATGAAATAAGAGAAAAATACTCCGAGTTAATATAAGAGTTGGAGACTTTCGAGGATGAAAATTTTTTTAGGAGTATATAATGTAACAAATCAAAGATTTAGCGTCCATAACCGGTAAACTCAAAAATTTGGGCGATCTCCGAAATTTTTACGTTTCACACAACAGCGAACTCCATGGATCGCCAACACCTCCCAGCCTTCAACCATTTCCCACAACTCCTGCAAACAGAGAAAAACTCAGAAAGAGAGAGAGAAAGGATTTGTAAGTTTCCGGTGAACACAATTCGATGAGAAAATACGTGAGGATAACTCTAGGGATGGTATAAAAGAGAGAGGACATGATTGAGAATACCAAATACGTCACGTTTAGGCCGTGACCTTCACCGTCGGGCGATCGGACGCTGCACATAAGTCGTAGGTTTCAAAACCAGATTTGAGATGACGGATTTGCGTCACAAGCAAAAAAACGACCTCGAAATACCTTAGGGAAGAGTAAGCTAACGGAGACAAAGAGGAAGGTGCTAGAATTGATCGAAAAAGACGTCGAAAACCACCGCACAGAAGAGAGAGAAAATTGACGTAAGAAAATCGCGACAAACTGGGTAAGGAAGAAGGATCAGTCGAATCCGAGTCAACCCGAATCGGATACCCACGACCCAAGTTCAGCGGCCCAAACTTGCGGTCCAGCCTGCAAACCCGAGGCCCAAATTCTAGCTCGACCCAAAAATCTTTCGGCCCAGTAGCCCACCACCACACCTACATAGTGTGAAAGTTATCTTATTTATAATCAAATAAATTATAAGAATATGGAAAGAGTAATACATGGAAAGATACCTATGGTAAGAAAGACAATAATAAAATATCAAATATAATATATATGGTAAATTATAAGTTATTACTAAATATCTTTAACACCTCACCGCAAGCTGAGCGTCGGATTTAAATGAACGTGAAGCTTGGATCTGAAAAATTCGAAGAGAGGTTGAGAAACACTTTTCGTGAAGATGTCAACAACCTGGTTCAGAGGAGGCATAGAGAAACACTTTCTTGGCCATCGAAAATTGCAGAGGTAGCGACGATGCTGCCTTGGCTCTGGTGAGAATATGTCTAACCCAAGAAGTAGAATGGGAAACCTAGAGCAAGGGACAAAGACAATGTTGAAGCCGGAAGAGTCGCCACAGTGGGCGAAGGAGCCAATTTTGGAGAGAAGGGCGGCAGCGACTTGGTTGGCGAAAAGGCCAGTGCGGCACCCAGATTCCAAAGGTAAATCTCTGCAAAAGGTCGATAGGTTTAGGTTAGGGTTTTGACGAAGGATGAAGGGAAGATTGGAAAGAAAATGAGAGAGGCTATGTTAGCTAAGGTGAGGTTGTATGTATAGAGTATGACGAAGAGTGATTTGGAGGTCAAAAGAGTGGAGCGAAGAGTAATCAATCGGCTCCGCTTGCGGCAGCCATGGAGACTACGCCTGCGACATCAAAGCCAGCAGGGGTGGTGGAGAAGAAGATGAGTAGGGGATTCATAAGCCATTAAAAATAAAGGATCGAAGTTGCTAAACCGAAAGGCTCTGATACCATGAGAATTTTTGTTTAATCCACCACACCTAAATGGTGTGAAAGTTATCTTATTTATAATCAAATAAATTACAAGGTTATGGAAAAAGTAATAAATGGAAAGATACTTATGGTAAGAAAGACAATAATAAAATATCAAATATAATAGATATGGTAAATTATAATTTATTACTAAATATCCTTAAGACCACGACCCAAACTCACCTGCGGCCCAGCCCGTGAATCAAAGTCCAGAAGCTAGCCTGCAGACATGACCCGAACCAGCCTTCGACCCGTGCCTCGACCCAGAGTGCCTATACGATGTGGCACGCTTTGTTGCTGCCACGTGGCACCCAGCAACACAGGCAATCTCTCGGCCCGTCTCAGCTTAGACGGCTCGTAGTCTTCCTCCAGCGGCTCTCCGACAAATTTTTCGAAGGCTCTCCGGAGGCTCCCAGCGGCTGTTTGGCTCGACTCTTTGATTTTGGCCTAGTTTCCACTGTTTCGATTCTTTTGGACTATTTTCGACCCCGATTAAGGTAACTGAGGTCATTTTGGGCCATATTTCACGTTAATTAATTCATTATTAATTTAATTGTGAAATACTAATGGAAGGTGACGAACGATGTGATAGGAAACAAACTCCAGCAACGTTTGGAGCAGCTCACAAGGAACGAGAGCTTACGTTTAGCTAATTAGGGGGTACTTCGGCCAAGGCCAACCAAGGAAGTGGCCTTACTATAGGATAGGCTAGAAAATTGTATGCGTTAGAGTTATATTTACGAGCATGATGATGTATCAGCTATGATGATGCATGAGTATGATGTTTGAGCTGTGATGCATGTTATATGCACGTGATTTATGTTCCGATGCATGACGTACATGATATGTTTGATGCATTTGATGACATTATGATGAGTATGATGATTACATGATGTTTATCTTAATATGTTGATGTTTTTCATGTTAAGCATGCTTTATGATTATGAGTGTCATATTGCATCATGTCGATAGATCGACATAGGACACAACCCTAAGAGCATGAAAATGATATTAATATACATATTCACGAGCATGTGTTAATGTAACAAATAAATGAAACTAGAGGATTGTGTCAGAAGAGATGATACGGTAGACATTAGAGGGATCTCATGCATGTTGAATGTTTATAAGCATAGAAATACTTCCTCAAAGACGATGAGTGCGAACGCACAGTATGATGATGAGTGTGTTCATGGGGAGCATGACACCAAGAGGTTCAGTTGACCTTCGGACGTCCTTACAGATTCGCTTGACCGGAGAGGGTCCAGGGGGTGTGCAAGCCCCCTAGGGATTCACACTCGCACGTGTGGGTCGTGAGTAGGGAAGTACTACGCATCCAAATTAGTCTGAGACTAGAGGCCACCCCAAGAGAATAAAGATAGGTCCCAAGAGCAGGATTGCATGTGTTTGCATTAACATGGCCCCTATAGTGGGATCACTTACTGAGTATTCTTCAATACTCAAGATGTGTGTCATATCATTTTTCAGGTAAAGGCAAGACGCTCATATACGGATGACAGCAGCATCGCAAATAGAGACTGTGGCACGTGCATAAGGTAGTCACATATTTAATTTCCTAGTCTTTGGTTAGAATAGGATGATGGCATTTCATCATTTAAATTATTTTATTTTGTAATTATTTTTATTGTTTTAAATTCCGGTGTTTTTGTTCGAAACACGTAAAACCGACCGTATTTTCTGGAAATTTAAGGTTGTTCCGAATGTTTTCAAAGTATATGCTATAAATAATGTTCATTTAAGAGTTATATTTCTACGTTAAGAGACATCAATAACGACTCTAAATATATAAAAATTTAGGTTTGTTACACATTATTTTTTTTTTTCAACTATATAAGTTTAGTATTGTTTCTCTCTCTTTTATAACTATTTTCTTTTTTCAATTAGATATATTTTAGGGGTATAATTAATTGATTCAAATTCTAATTATAATTAATAAAAAATAAATAAGTATTCTATTGTAATAATTATTTTATATATACATTTAAATATTTTATTTATTATTTTTTAATACATTATTAATATTGTATAAAATTTATAATTATATTTCATTTAATATAATTTACTCCACTATATTACACACTTCGGGTTTCTAAAAAAATCTTGAAGTATTCAATTTAGTCTCTAAATTTTCATCTATTTAAGCCCTTCGAATTATTGGTAAAGACTGAATGACCTAATTATTTAGGAACCGAAACGAAGGGGTTAAAAGACAAAGTAATGAAAGAATTTTTTTAGATGGGAAGGGAAGAGGGAGTGAGTCATACATTTAAGCCATCAAAACCACATTGCTTGTATGTGAGAGATTGCTTCCTTGGACTAATCACAATTGCACAATCCACCCATACCTAAACATTAACAAATATTCATCCAAAAGTCACGTTGCACTAGATTGTAACCCTATTTTTAAATTGGTCTAATTGACTCGATAAAAAAAATTGTCAACTAGCAAACTGGATTGAATTTTTAGATTTTCAATCAAAAAAACAAATAAATCTAATACAACTCAACTTTTATAGTTTGGGTGGGTAGTCTGAATTCATCAAATTTTTTAAACCATCACTGATAGTTAGGTAGCTTGTATACGATTAGATAACACTTTCAATCTCACTTCTGTTTCTCGTTTTTAACACAAATCCTTTTCATGGTTCGTATTATCCTATAAAACAATCATACATCAAAGGGTTTTCGTTAAAATGAGTTCAGCTCGATCATAATTGGGTTTTCGTTAAAATGAGTTTAACTCGATCGGAATTGGGTTTTCGTTAAAATGAGTTTAGCTCGATCCTAATTGGGTTTTAGTACAACTATCTAAATCTTTTCTAGTCATGCATAATGTGGCCTTGAGGATTTAGAAATGTGGGGGAAAAAGAGCATTAAAATGGGGGACAAATGGCAGAGACAATAGGGCAGGGAAGGACAGGACAGGACAGGACAGGGGCAGAGCATTAGAATGATGAAATTACAAGGATGCCCTTAGAGAGATTAGTGGTACCTGAACGCCGGGGGAATCAAAGGACAAGAGGCGGATCTTAGCGGCAACATCGCCGAGTATCCTCAGCTCCACACGGTCGTTTAACGAGGCGTCACGGATCAAATCAGCGGCGTCGGCTTGGAGGAGGCTGACACGATCGACGGCGATGGTGGCGTCGACCTGGCGTTGGCTATGTGGGTCTTGAAAGAATCCGGGAATTGAAGCTCTCCCAAGTGGAATCCCTCGGTACATGACCGTGAACCGAGACTCCCCGTACTTGATTCCCACTTTGTTGGGGTTAACGGCGGTGAAAATCATTCGAATGTCGAGGGAAAGGGAGGCGGCGGTGGGATTGGGAGTGGTTATGTTCATGTACTGGATGCCCACCTGCTGGAGATCGAATTGGGGCTTCTTTGGCTTTAGGGCGAGGACGACGACAAGGACGACGGCGAGGATTAAGAGAGCTAGGAAGGAGAAGAGGAGGAACAGGCAGCAGCAGCAGCCCTTGAAGGAGGCGGAGGAGGAGGAGGATCTGGGGATGTACGGAGGGCGGCTCTGGGCGGCGCCTCTTGATAACGGCATGTCTTTTCGGGTTTCAAATTCAAGGGGTTGTGTAGCAGCACTCCAAGTTGTGGACTCAACCATATTATAAATCAAAGGTATTTTATAGTAACTTCATCTATTGCTCTACCCGTACAAATATTAACTCCCAAAGTTCGAAATAGTCCTTCTTTGTCTTTTTTTAGTTTTGGATGGAAATGGTCAGTATTTTGTACCCTTCAAATTTTAATAGTATTTAAAAAATACTCTCAAATTTTAAAAAGTTTCATTAATACCTATCAACTTTTTAAAAAAGTTTAAATATACTCTTACCGTCGGTACTATGTTTAAAAAATACTCTTAAATTTTAAAAGGAGCATTAGCACCATTCACTTTGTTAAAAAGTTCAAAAAAGTTGTTACAGAAGAAAATCTATCAACACCTAGCATTATCTTCAAACTTTTTAATGTTACTTTTGAAAGTTTATGAATATTTTTTAAATGTGGCACTAACTGTAATAGTATGTTAGAGTTTTTTAAAAAGTTAAAAGTGTTTTTGAAGTTTTAAAAAGGGTTTAAGGTATTATTGAAATATTTGAAAACTCAACGACCTTTTTGAACACTTTTAAAAGTAAAAAAGGGTGCTCTAAAATCTTTTTGAAAGTCCAAGAATATTTTTTAAACAAAATATAATTGTTTTCATCTAAAATTAATGACAAAGTTTCCTCTAAATATTGCTTTGGCCCGTATCGTTATCAACTTTATAGTTTTAAAACGCGTTTAGTAAGGAGAGGTTTCCACACACTTAAAAGAAATGTTTCGTTCTCTTCTTCAACTGATGTGGGATCTAATAATAAAGTTGTATTTGTTGAACACTAGAATTGAAATACAATACATATATCATAAATTATCATTAATAGACATTGATTCGAATCTTATTCATAAAAATCATGTGTACAAACATGAGTAGAGATATAAATGAAGGATATTGAAAGTGTTTGACGATATTATTAGTTTGATAGGTCTTTAAACTTAGCTAGACCAATTATGGACGAGCTCATATGTCTTTGCAGTGTCATTCTTAATGTAAACAACGTCATCTTTTACAATCCACGTGCAATAACTAAAGACACATCTCTCAGTAAGCCAAGAGAGGTAGCCCTCAAAAGCACATCAAAGGTCAAGCGGCCATTTTGGCTAACAAAAGTGCACCAAAAACGAAAGGACTGCGAAAAATTCTTGTCGAAATCTCAAAGGTAGCTGTCTCCCACGTTGATATGATTGGCTTCAAAATGCTTCTACAAATGTCAAATTAGTATAAAAGGCAAAAGTTCTCATCTATTTATCCTATATGAAAAAATTGAATTCCAAATTATGTTCTGAATCGGTCAAGTTACCAAAATGTAGGCATATTAAATCACCTACAAAAGTTATTATTACTCAAGCAAATTAAAGAACAAGGCATAATAGGCAAGAGTTTAGGTAATAGTCCAAGTCCACCGCTAACAAATATTATCGTCTTTAGACTTTTCTTTTCTAGCTTACCCTCAAGATTTTTAAAAGGCATCTATTAGGGAGAAGTTTCCACACCCTTATAAAGAATGCTTTGTTCTTCTCTCCAACCGATGTGAATCTCGCAATCCACCTCCCTTCGGGGCCCAGCATCCTCGATGGCACTAGTTCTCTTCTCCAATCGATGTGGGGCACAACGTTCTCACTGGCATACCACCCAGTGTCTAGCTCTGATACCATTTGTAACAACCCAAGCCCACCGTTAGCAAATATTGTTCTCTTTAGGCTTTCTCTTCCAAGCGTCCCCTCAAAGTTTTTAAAATGCGTCTACTAGGGAGAGGTTTTCACACCCTTGTAAAGAATGCTACGTTCTCCTCCCCAACCTATGTAGGATCTCATAGTTCACAACTCACCTAAGATTGAAATCAAGTCACATATGATTTATCGAAAGAAATATTAATCTTCTCTATTGATGAATTTGTAAAGATAGATCAAATATTTCGTGGTCCAATTTGATATCCTCACTTACGTGCCTCCACAGGAACAATTTAGTCTGAATACATGCTCTAGGCTTCATACGTTCCAACCAGCGTAGTCTGAGTCATGAACATGTTGCACCGTGGGAGATCTTAAGAGTTTCTTGAGTTTTTGTGTCTAAGTACCTTGGTCCCTTATCCTTGAGTGGTACCTAGCATTCTTCTTACCTTGGTAGTTGTAGAGCTTGTGGGGTATTGTCCTTAGTTCTTAATCGGATAAGTTTCTAAAATTCATAATTCCTTGATACAATAAGTTGAAACATACCTTCATAAACATATGAACCCATCATAATAACAAGCATGAGTTATTCTAGAAAGGCATAGAGTGGTAATGAATTCTTTGGAGGGTTCTAGGAGAGTCTTGAGTCTTGTGGTGTTTCCTTTAGGTGTTACTTGAGTCCTAACTTAGTTCAGGTTTCAAACTTGCTCTAATCAACATGAAATCTCATATATATTTTCATGTCCTTAAGAATAGGCCTTATAGAAAGTAGTAGGTCATTTAGTGCACGGATAGACCTTGAAATATCATAAGTGATATGGGCTTTTTGCTCATTTTACTTCTGATTCTTGGTTTTGATATTTAACGTGTTCCAATGGCTTTCAAACTCCAAAATATCATCAAACATCATAATATAAGATCTATTACAGAGTTTCATAGCATTCAAAAGTCATCTAGGTCATGAACGGAAGGTAAATTACCTTAGGGGCATTATAGTCATTTGACATCATTACTTGCTTTAGCTAATTATCCTTATTGAGGGACCACCAAGTTTCATATATAATTTTAGCATGCCATAATAGCTCATTATTGAAAATTCATAGGCAGCGAAATTCATTTAGTGGGTTATTTCAACATTATTTAAATTTTGAACAATTTAATCGATTCAGGGTCTTTAACTCTTGGTTCTTGGTGTTTTTCTCTCATATATACTTAATTCATACTTGCTTGAAGATTCATATAGAAATTCAAGCGATTCCTACAAGTATCTCTTAAGAAAAGTCTAAGATGGCTACTTACCTCGTTGGTGACGTTCGGGACCTCCGTTCTCGAGCTTCTAGTATCCAAATTACCTTAAATTTTCTTACACAGATTTCTTTTTGTGTCTAGTTTCTGGAACCATAAAAAAAAAATTTCATGAGAACCAATCTGGAAAAGGGTTAAGATTGAAAAAAACCAAGGAAATATTGGACTGTGGTTTGACATGGGCGGTTCAACTGAATCAGCCACGTCATTGTCTTCTTCCTCTAGACAGGAAGAAGATGAGCGCGTCCTCTGTGTTGGCGTCTGAAACTTATCTTCTACAGCTCCATTTACAACATTTCTTCCCTCGATTTTTTCATGAAACATAAAGATGGTGTTACAAGTAAAATCTAGGGATTGATTTCATGCCTTATTGTGGATTGTAACCTAAGATATTTGCCTCCAAAGTTTGTCAAAAATCATGTTTCCCGCCAGAGTTCTAAAGAAGGGATCTTATTGTGCAGCAAATTCTAGGATTTTCAAGGCTCGATTTCTTCATGGAACTTCTTCCTTATCCACCCTCTAGCTAAAGGAATTGGTTTGGAGGAACGACTTTGAGCATGAAACTTTAATTTTAGAGAATCGTCCTCGGTCTGCAACTCGCCAGGAAACGTAAAATTTTCTTTTCTTGGGCAGCTCATTCTATAATATTTTAGCTCTCGATTCCTTCATCAAAGTTATCTAATTTGAAGGAAACGTGACTATAGATAGGAATTCGATATTTACCCCCAAATTCTACCCGAAATGGATTTTCTTCAATTGGACACGTTCCTGAGGTTATTTCTTTTCGTAGGCTTCTATGAAAACACTCTCTTGGGATCAAATAACCAGAAACACTCTCTGGAAAATAGAAGATGCAAATCTTCCAATAAGAAAAGAATCTCAAAACCCAGTCCAAATCATCGAACATGACGATGGAAGCGTTGAAATAAAATTCAGCGAAGAACCTTCGTCAGAATCGAAAGTAAAGGAATTCCTGAGTTCTAGACCAAGTACTTCAGGAATATCAAGATCGATGTATGACCTCTTGATATTCCTGAAGTACTTGGTCTGGAACTCAGGAATTCCTTTACTTTCGATTCTGACGAAGGTTCTTCGCTGAATTTTATTTCAACGCTTCTATCGTCATGTTCGATGATTTGGACTGGGTTTTGAGATTATTTTCTTTTTGGAAGATTTGCATCTTCTATTTTCCAGAGAGTGTTTTGGTTATTTGATCCCAAGAGAGTGTTTTTGGGACAGTCACTAAAGATTTTCCAATATTCGCTTCTATGAGCATAGTCGATCCTTTTGGTGAAGATCTTAATGCTCTTGGAGAAATATTTGTATTCATGAGCCTATAATAAATCCTGAATATGACGACTGAAGAATAAGTTTCAGCCTTGATGTTTAAATTTTTTGATTGTAAATCCAGCATGAGAGCTGATGATATGTGTGGGTCGTGGGGTGACAAAGTAAAATTTGGATAACAATTGAAATAGACTGGTCCATTCTCTAGATTGGATTGAACCATTCCTAACAAAGAATTTTAGAAATCTTCATGTCTCTTATCTCGTAAGGAGATAAGGACTGGGATATCTAATCCAAGTCCGAAGGCAAGTTACCTTAGGGGCATTATGGTCATTTTAGATCATTACTTGTTTTAGCTACTTAACCTTGTCTAACAACCACTAATTTTCATATGTAATCTTAACATTCTATAATATACTTAGCATTAAAATTTTATGGGCAGTGGAGCTCATTTAATGGGTTATTTTAACATTACTTGAATCCCGAGAAAACTTTTCGATTCAGAGCCTTAACTCATGGTTCTTCTTGTTTTTCTTTCTTATTCGTTTCATTCGTATCTAGACTAAGGTCCATATTAAAGTTCAAATTATTCCAACAATTATTTCTTAAGAAAAATCTAAGATGGCTACTTACCTCGATGTTGACGTTCAAGCTTCCGGTATCAAAATTGCTCCAAATTTTCTTTATTAGATCCATCTTTGGTCTAGTTTCAGCAACCATAAAGAAATTCATTAGAACTAAATTAGAAGGGGTCTAAATTGATTAAAAAGTGTAGGAAGGTCAATATATGGCTACTTCGACTTTTATGGGTCAAATTGAGACCATTGACTTTGGGGCCTTATCCTCTTCTTTGAGTTGCTTGAACATCATGATTTTTTCTAATTTTATACCTCTAGTTTTACCCTCGTAAAGCTCTGTATAGACCTTGAATTGAGTCAATTTCTTCTAAAAATATTTAGATGAAGTTTCAAAGAAGGGTTAGAGACCAATTTCATACCGTTTCGTGGTTTGTAGCTCGACTGATACCCTTCCAAAGTTTGTTGAAAAACATGTTCTTGTTCCGAATAAACCTAGAAAACTTTTTGTTGGTTGAGATGTTCTAAAACTTATCAATCCCCGAATCCTTCATGAAACTTGTTGGAAGTCCCATATGGAATGTGTAGGAGTTCGTAGGAGAGGAAATGAGGAATTGGAAGAAGGAAAAATGATTAACCATAGCCCTCAAATTTCAAAGAAACCCGAGGAAGAAAAACTCATAATCTAAAAGCTTCAAATTCGAGTTTTAGGAATTCTTATCACTCGATCTTGTCATAAAATATTGCACATAATTTCTTATTTATAGATGAAGCTTGCATCGCCATGGATTGTTTCGTAATGCTACTAAATTTTCTCTTTTTATTTTAAACACTTCTAGAATACTCTCAGAAATATCTACTTCGATAAGAGTACTGTCGACATTGGTTTTTCATTTCAACCATTGAATCTAAAAAAAAATTATATATATATTTGGGTGGGACAAATGGTTTTAGAGTCTAAAAAAATTATGACAAGATTTTTATGGAATTGTGCCTGGAGTAAGGACTTAATAAACTATGAGAAAATAAAACACTCCAAAGACAAGTACCAAAAAAGGAGTATGACACAAACCTTAAGGCCACGGTAGACACTAAAAGCCATAACTTGCATGATATATACAAAACATGTTTTGTGTATGCCTCCAACTCAAACCGTATAAGACAAAAATACCTCTAATGATCTCGAAATTCATGAATAATGATGTATTTTAGGGTCATGGATTCTAAGCATGCCATAAAGATAGGATGTGTTACCATTATGCATTACCCTAGGGTTAGCTCTGCTTTCGGCATTGAAACATCACTCTTATAGAATCAAAACTTGTTTGATCACACACGCCGCCTATGCATGCATGTTTAATCGTGTGCGACACAACAACGTTGAATCTCATCGTCATCTAGGTTCCCAACAACACGACCCTTGCATCGTGATGCAATCTCATGTCTCGAGATAGCTCGACAATCTTTGTTTGTTCAAACACATTTGTCGGGATAGTTTGGTTGAGTGGTCTAAGGCGCTAGATTTAGGCTTTGGTTTGAAAGGGCGTGGGTTCAAATCCTATAGTTGTCATTTATTTTAATTAAGCCTTAAGACAGTTGTTAGCACATCTAGTTACGTCTTGTTGTCAACATCACGATTTTAAAATGGTTCTAGCAGATATTATCTATTTTTGTTTATTATGTCTCGTTGTCAACCTCTTGATTTTAAAACGCGTCTACTGTCGAGAGAGTCTGGCCCTACTCCGACAATTGCATCGTGTCACGGTCATACTTCTTCAATTGTGCGACCTCGTAATCTTGACACGCTCGCAAAAAATCTTAAGGAGTACTCAATCCACATTCACATTTTTCACCCGGCTTTGTGGCTTTGTGGCTTTGTGGAACCTTAGGCAAGGTTTGCCTTCGACATTCAAACATCACTCTTATAGAATCAAAACTTTTTTGTTCGCACACGCCACCTATGTGTGCGACACAACAATGTTTAATCTCATCGTCATCTCGGTTTCCAACGAGGCGACCCTTGCATCGGGATACAAGCTCATGTCTTGAGATAGCTCGGCCATCTTTCTTAGTTTAAATACAGTTTGGCTGAGTTGTTTAAGACCCTAGATTTGGGCTCTGGTATAAAATTTTGTGGGTTCAAATCCTACCGTTGTCATTTAATTTAATTTTTGTAAAGCCTTAAGCCTAGCACATATTATCTTTTAGCTTGTTATGTATCGCTTTCAACCTCATGAATTTTAAATGCGTCTACTATGGAAAGAGTCTAATCCTACTTCGACCATTGCATCGTGTCACGGTTATACCTCTTTAAATGTACGGCCGCGTGATCTTGACACGCCCACGATAAACCTTAAGGGGTACTCAATCTCCATTCACATTTTTCACTTGACTTTGTGGCTTTGTCTCTCGAGGGACTTCACTCTTGAGCTACATGTCGAAACTCATATCAAAATTCTGACTTCTAAGGTTACGTCTCAAGGCCAAAACTTGACCCTCTTTGAGCTTTTCTTCGACACTCCTGTTGTCTCGTTCTCTTTAAACTTGCAACTTAGCTTCAATTCATAATCTAGGTGTGTTGCATGATGCACCGTTCTCCTCGGTCGCATTATGAGACTTCTCAATCTTGGCCCTCTTGTTGCCGGATGGGTGCCATTTGAGGGTCACCCCTCGTCTTTCTTGGGACTGGGGGTCACAACCTACATTCTCAAAGTGAGGATGTGAAGTTCTCCCCCACTTAACTTAGTAATCATCCTCGATGACTTTCTTAAGGACACATAACCTTCTATACATTGGGCGGTGGTCAATCTCACTTCTTAAGAGTGAAGACTATCCCCACAGACTAACACGAGTTCTTCCAGCATGTTTTGTCCTAACTCACATGCACTCTAGAAATATTTTTAGGAGGTCATCCAACATAGAATTTCTTCAATTCCCAGAGTACGTGAGGATGCTGTTTACCCACGAGATCTCCCAGAGTACGTGGCTTGGGCATCTCATCTAGGTGAAGGAAATATAAGGTTCGAATGTGACATTCTACTAAAAACATGGTGTAGGGCATCCCACCTAGAAGAGGAAAATATGAGTCTCAAGAAGCACGACGTGGTGGAAGATCTCGGGTCACTTTAGGCATGAATAAAGTATCACTCTTAAAAAATGTTCCTTTGCGATATGGTCACGTTATCAAAAGCAAATCAGTGTTGGACTTTTTAAGACACAAGTCCATATCAATAGTGTCATGTAGATAATAGAGAATTCGTTTGACCACTGTCCACTGTACAGAAGTTGGGTTGGACATGAACTGGTACACTCTTTTGACACAAAAGGATATATTAGGACGTGTCAGAGATAAATATTGGAAAGCACCAATGACACTCTGATAGCGAGTAGTATCCTTAGGCGAGAGCTTTTCACCACCATCCAATAACAACTCACTAGGAAGCATAGGTGTGGGCACACCTTTGGAGCTAAGCATATTGGTTTTGGACAATAAATCTTGAATGTATTTTTGTGTTAGAACAAGTCCATTGGAAGTATGGCAGAGCTCAATCCCAAGAAAATAACTCAAAGTGTCGAGATCCTTGACTGCAAAATCATCCTGAAGCCGTGTAAGAAGTTTCTCAGTAGCCTTAGAAAATGAGCCGATGATAATAATGTCATCAACATAGATAAGGATACAAATTTGAATGTCTGTCTTGTTAAAAATGAAAAGAGAGACATCAACCTTTGAAGGTGTAAAATCCAGCTGTAATAGTTTGGAGCTAAGGCAAGAAAACCAGGCACGCGGAGCTTGTTTGAGGCCATAAAGCGAATTATCCAGCTTGCAGAGATAACCAGGATCTTGAGAATCCAAAAATCTAGGGGGCTGCTTCATATAAACATCTTCATTAAGAAAACTATGAAAAAAATATTTTGAGTATCAATCTGCCGAATAGCCCAACCACGAGAAATAACAAGAGTTAATAAGAGATGAATGGTAGTAGGCTTAACAACTGGACTGAAGGTATCATCATAACCAACGTCATACTGCTGTTTAAACCCTTTAGCAACCAGGCGTGCTTTGTAACGATCAAGAGAGCCATCTGGCTTTAGCTTGAGTTTGAAAACCCATTTGAAATCAATAACGTTTAGATCAGCACGAACCACAGAATATGTTACTGTTCCGTCTTTACGCACCTTGGGTTGATTGATATTATGCTTCAATCGAGTAGCAGGTGTAGGATCTACAATTGAGGGGACAGGCGTACTAGCCGTTGCGAGGGGAGCAACTAGTGCTACAGTATCCAAAGAGTTAGTTCCAAAGGTGATGAAGACCTATGAAAAGAACTAATGTATGGTAACTAATGACTTTGTGCTAACTAAAACGCATTACAAACTGGAAAAGGTGACTCACTATCACACAAAATATTATTGAGACGCAAAATTAACTTTACCACTTGAGGTGAAGGATGTCCAAGACGTGCATGACATTGAGCGTGAGTACTAGATCTGCTCACTAAGGCATGCTTGAGATCATCGACATCAGATGACTTAAGGCTTTTCCTCGACCGTCGATCCTTAATAGAAAAATTTCAAGGATGGTATTCAAAGAATATGTCATTATCACAAGAAAGTTTATGAACGGAAAGAAGATGTTTGGAAATTTCAAGCACATGCAAAATATTACGCAATGCAAGAGGACAAGCAGCAGTATTAATTGAAGAATGACCAGTATGCAAAATACGCAAACCTGCTCCATTGCCGACTTGAACTTGTTCACCTCCATGATAGCATTCACGCATAACGAGACCATCCAGGTCACTGGTGATATGATCAGTGGCGCATGTATCGCTGTACCAATTTGTTCAATCTTGTAAAAGGAAGGAGGTTCATCTTGATAGAACTCATCCATCCTATGCTTGCATTAAACGACAGTATGCCCTACTTTGCCGCAGATCTGGCAGGAAAAACAAGTAGAAGGGTCACGACGATCACCAACAAGACGAGAGAGCGCGCGCCACCTTGGGCTGAAGATCCAGAATTTAACTACAATTCAATCTGGTATTGTAGTTGGCGAGTTTCAAACGCCATTAGATGTGCAAACACATCATTAAGCATGAGGGCTTCACTCTTGGTAGTCATCAAGGTGACAAAGGGATCATAGTTAGGGTCAAGACCAGCGAGGAGATACGCGATCATGCCATCATCCCGCAAGGCAGAGCCTGTGGCAGACAGTGTCACAATCGCACTTTGATGGCAGCGGACTTGCGATTGTGCGGCACTCCCTTCCTAGCAACAAGTGAGTTATGTAGATAAATCCCTAGGTTGAAAATTATTTAGTATTTAGTAACTGTTCTGTAGGTAACTATTTTTCGGTTAAACCCACACAATTAAAGTGAGTGGGAAGTCCACGTCAAGTGGAAGTGCTCTAATTAAGTTGCCCACTTCTTTCTATTTTTAGGATGTAATTTGTTATTTAAGTATCAACTTGAATGAGAAATAAAATCATCCCGCTTCAACGCATACGGTCTCTCTCTTTTATTTTTTCATTATTTTCTTCTCCCAACAATTTGTTAAGCTTTTTCCTCCATAAAGATTTACTCACATTCGCTCAGTCAAAGACAACAAGTAAAGCCTATTCGTTCTTGCGTCGCCTACGACCAAGCGACGTATGCTCGAGCCTTTATCCCCTATTCAAGAAGAAAGTTTTAGAAAACGGGGGCAGAGAGATTTCGAAAGAGAGTTTTGAAAGCAAGATTGGAGAAATTGAGATGGGTGTTATTTAGGATGTAAGCAAAAGGCAACAACGGTTGGATAAATCAGTGCCTTTGAGGGAGAGTGATCCTTAATTTTTAATTAACTATTTTTTAGGTAACTTTAAACCTACACAATTAAAGAGTGGGAAGTACACGTCCATTGGAAGAGCCTGAATTAAGTTTCCTCTATCTTTCCATTTTTAGATGTAATTTGTTATTTAAATATCCCAACTATAGAGAAATGAATTCCATGGGGTATTCAGCTCATACTTTCTCTATGTTAGTTCCGTTATTTTCTCTTCCAACAAATTTCATTCGGCCGTTTTTATTCCATCGACGATTTCCTCTCGATTGTCAGAAGTCAACAACAACGGCTTAATGCGTATAACTATCGGGTAGGGAGAAGTTGACAACTAGTCATATCCCTTGTAGTACATTTTGAGGCATTTCATGTCTGGTAGGCCTAGACATGAATTTTCTAAAACGTCATACTTCCTAGAAAGACAAAAGTAAAACGCCTTGGACGAGCATGTTAGGTAAATCCGCCTTGGACATGCGGTCATGGGCAATACGGTCATGGGTTTGGTTTGTCATGGGCATGCGGTCATGGGCAATACACCTTGGACGAGCATGTTAGGTAAATCCCTAGGTTGAAATTCATTTATAGTTTTTAGGTAACTATCTTTTCTGTTAAACCCATACAATTAGGGTTAGTGGGACTTAATTAAGTTGCCCACTACTTTCCTTTTTTAGAATTAAATTTGTTATTTAAATATTCAACTGAATGAGAAATAATAATCTAGTCTTCAGAGCAAATATTTCTCTCTCCCTTTGTTTTCAGTTATTTTCTTTGGAAGATTTCCTTCAGCCGTTTTTTACTCCATCGACGTTATCCTCTAAATATTCAACTGAATGAGAAATAATAAAGGTACGTGAACAAGCTGTGCGACGGGTGCCTCATTGGCAAATAAAGGCGCACCCCCTTTCCGTCTCAAGCATCCTACCGCGCCGGTGAGCCATTGGGCTTGTGCACGGCAATATTTGGTGGCTCATCAAGCTGGAGACCCCATGCGACAAGACCCTCTTCCTCCTGCTACTCGATAACAAAAGGCACTTCATGTGGCTGATCCTACTACAAGCGAACCGAGGTGGAAAATTCACCTCGGCAAGTTTTGGTAAGTACTGCGACGAGTTCGGCGTACAACGGCACTTAACGGCGCCTTACTTCTCTCAACAGAATGGAGTGGTGGAGAATCAAAATCAGACCATTGTCAGGATAGCGAGGTCATTGCTAATGATGGTCAGGATGCCTGGGAGATTCTGGGGAGAGGCGGTAATGACGGTCGTCTATCTCCTCAATCGATCGCCAACGGGAAGCCTCGACGGGGAGACGCCGCATGAGACCTGGTACAACAAGAAGCCAGTGGTACATCATCTCCGAGTGTTGGCTGCGTCGTATACATGAAGGTAGCGCGTCCCAACCTCGCCAAGCTCGATCCCAAGGGGCTGAAGGTCGTCTTCATCAGGTACAAACTTAGGAGTAAGGCATACAGGCTCTATGATCCTACGAAGGGGAGAGCTCACGGGTCGTGCGACGTCATCTTTGACGAGAGCACCTTCTGGTAGTGGAACAACGTGACCGAGGCAGACAGAAACCCAAATCAATTCACAGTGGAGTACCTCGTCACCGAGCTGAGAGAAGGAGGAGCGCAGCATCAGGAACTGTCACCTTTGCTAGCAGCTGCACCTAGCACTTCCTCGCCAACCCCAACCACAACTCCGGCTACACCCCCTAAACCAGTGGAGTTTGCAACACCACGGATTGCAGATTCGACGCTGGATGCCGATCACATTGATGATTTTATGGCCAGGTACCGGAGGATGGAAGACCTACTAGGAGGAGGTGAACCACCTGAACTGGCGGCGTGCGAGCTCGAACGTGGAGTCTGGAGGACATGCCGCCAGGACACTGAGCCATAGAACTCAAATCGGAATTAAAACAATATGGTAGACATGTACCATAGGGCTTTAGTAGAAGATTGTTAAGTAAATCCCTAGGTTGAAATTCGTTCCTAGTTTTTAGGTAACTATCTTTTCTGTTAAACCCACACAATTAGAGTGAGTGGGAAGTTCACGTCGAGTGGAAGCCCTTTAATTAAGTTGCCCACTACTTTCCATTTTTAGAATTAAATTTTTTATTTAAATATCCAACTGAATTAGAAATAATGATCGGGTCTTCAGCGCAAATATTTCTCTCTCCCTTTGTTTTTCATCATTTTCTTCAGAAGTTTTCCTTTGCCGTTTTTTACTCCGTCGACGTTCTCCTCTTAATTGCCAAAAGTCAACAGAGCATGACTGTGATATCCTCCCCCACCTAATTGGTTGACGTCTCTGTCAACCGACTATTTTCAAACCTGGCGATGTGGGTAGCGGCGGAGTCCAGATCTTCGGCGCGTTCCCAACTGTGTCTTCCGTAGGGAGATTCTTCCATTTGACAAGGAATTCGCGAATCCTTCGTCTTCCTATCTTCCTAACCTTGTCGGCTAGGATCTCCTCTATTTCTTTGGTGTCTCTTTGTTTAAGATCGATGCTCGGTCTTGTGATTACATTTCGTTGATCGTCGTCTGGATCGGGGCAATAGGGATTCAAGTTGCTCACATGAATTTCTGGGTTGATTTTCATCCATGTGGGTAGTACAACTCTGTAAGAAGTATCCCCGATCTTTTTTAGGACTTCAACCGGGCCTTCATATTTTCGAACTAGTCTCTGGTCCTTTCAACTGCGAAATCTGATCTGTTCTGGCCTCAACTTGATGAGGACTTGGTCTTTTGCTCGAAATTGGAGGGGGCGACGTTTCTTGTCCGCCCACTTCTTCATGTGCTTGGAAGCTTTCTCCACATACGCCCGGGCTATATATGTTGCCTGCTTCCATTCTCTGGTGAAGCTTTTGAGCTTGAGGGTTCTTGCCTACATAAGGATGATCAATAATATGGGGCAAGGCCGGTTGTCGTCCACTTACAATTCGAAGGGTCTCTTTCCTGTAGACGAACTTGTTTGACAATTGAAACAAAATTGAGCGACATCTAGCAATTGTATCTAGTTCTTCTGACAAGCGTTGACGAAGTGACGTAAGTATTCTTTGAGCGAGCAGTTGAACCGTTCTGTCTATCCATCGGTTTGGGGATGATAGCATGAGGAGATGTTTAAAGTCATTCCCAATAAGGCAAATAACTCAGTCTAGAATGTGCCAATGAATCTACCATCCCTATCGCTGATGATGCTCAACGGAATTTCTATAACTTCACAATGTGTTTGAAAAATAGTTGGATTGTTCGTTCGGCCGAGCATAATTTAGAGGTAGGAATGAACGTTGCGTACTTCGAGAATCAGTCTATGATAACCAAGATGGCGTCATACTTTCCGACTTTTGGGAGGTGTGTTATGAAGTCCAGAGACACTTTTTCAAGGCCTTGTTGGCACGGGTAGAGGTTCTAAGAGTCTTGAGACTTTGGCTTTCTTGACTTTGTCCTGTTGGCAGATGAGGCACGTCTTGGTGTACTGCATTATGTCGTCCGCATATTTGGCTAGAAATACCCTTTTTGATTAAGGCATAAGTTCATGGCCACCTAGGGTGTCCGGCCCGTAAAGTATCATGGCATTTCTGAATGAGTTTCTTCCTTAGTTCTCCTGTTCTTGGGACATATAATCTGTTTCCCTTTGTCATTAGAAGGTCTCCCTCGATCCAAAACTATCGTGTCTTCCTAGCTTTATCTAGTTCAACAACGGCTTTGGCTGACGGGTCACTATGTAAATGTTCTTTGATGATGTCGTGCATCGATTCATCGATCTTACTTGAGTGAATATGGGCTAACATGCACAGGGCCACATGTTTGCCCTTCCGACTTAGCACGTTGGCTGCTTGGTTACTCTTCCTTGTCTTGTGTTCAAATTTGAAGTGAAATTCAGCCAACGACTCTTGCCACCAAGCTTGTTTTGTCGTCAACTTTGGTTGATCGAAGAAGTCGCAAATGGCGCTATTATCCGTCTTCACCATGAATTGTGATCCCAAGAGGTACTGTCTCTAGACTTGTAGGCAATGGACTACCGCTAGCATTTCTTTTTCAGAGACAGTTTACCTCCTTTCTGCATCATTGAGCTTTCGATTTTCATGAGCAATAGGGTGACGTTCTTGGATAAGGACACCACCTAGGGCAAAGTCGGAAGCATCTGTCTCTATTTTAAATGATTTAGAAACATCCACCAATCCGAGGACAGGACCCTTCATCATGGTTGCCTTTAGATCTTCGAAGGCCATTTGAAATTCATTTCAACATGACCAAGAGTGGTCTTTCTTCAGAAGTTCTGATAATGGGGCGGCTCGTTGTGAAAACCATTCGACGAATCACCTATAATAGTTCGCCAATCCCAGGAAGGATCATAAAACGGATACGGAAGTAGAAATTTTCCACTCTTGAATAGCTTTTATCTTGTAGCTATCCATACCAATCTGTCCATAACTGATGACATGTCCAAGAAAGTTGATGCATGTTTGTGCGAAAGCACATTTTTCGTTCTTGACATACAACTGATTCTGTTGTAGCTTGTCGAACACTAGCTTCAGGTGCATCTTGTGTTCCTCTAGGGTTGCGCTGTATACAGCTTTGTCGTCGAGGTATACTATGACGAACTGATCCAAGTGTTCATAGAAAACCTGGTTCATTAATGTGCAAAACGTAGCTGGGGCGTTTGTCAGACCAAAGGGCATTACCAGGAACTTAAAAGCCCCATATCTTGTTACACACGTCGCCTTGGGCTCGTCCCCTTGGGCGATACGTAAGTCCAGCTTCGTGAAGTATTTGGCCCCGTGAAGCTGGTCAAACAAGTCGGATCTTATCGGCAGTGGGTATTTGTTGCGTACAGTCACCTTGTTTAAGGCTCTATAGTCTATTCACAAACGCAACGTCCCATTCTTCTTTTTCTGAAACAGTACAGGGGCTTCGTAAGGTGCCTTTGCAGGGCAAATGAATCCTGCCGCCAACAACTCATCTAATTGTTTCCTCAATTCGGCTATCCAAGGGGAGCCATCTGATATGCGTTCTTCGCTCGGGGTTTAACCCCGGGGAGGAGTTCAGATTCGTGATCGATTCCTCGACGAAGTTGTAATGTTTGTGGTAAGCTCTCTTGTATTATGTCGGCATAACTGTCTTGTACATCCTTGATTTTGCTCGAAATAGTTTCCTCAATGGTCACTTCTTCCATCAGGGGTATAGCCATATATGTGGGTTCCTCTCGTGCGAGTCCAATTTTAATTGTATGGCAGAGATCATTCTAAGATTACATGTTTGTTTCATACTTGTAGGTATGACTGTGGGGTTGTGGTCGGTAATCACCAAGCATTTCGCCAGTGGCATACGAACCATGACAATTACCACGTCGAAGTCCATCCCAAGTACCACGTCAAAGTCGTCCATACGAACCATGACAAGGTCCACTTCTCCTGACCAGGCCCCTAATTTAAAGAGAACTCTTTTAGAGACTCCCACGATATGCAAGGCCTCAAAGTTGACAATTTTCATTTTTTCGGGATCCTTTTCTATGGAGAGTCCCAATTTTTGGGCTTTTTGGTCGGCGATGAAGTTGTGGGTGGCACCTGAGTCTATCAAGGTGCTCTTTCTCGGTCGTGAGTTTATTGTTGCGTCTCTGAACATAAGTCGTTTCTCTATTATCTCCTTTGGGTCGACCTTCCGTTGGAGAGCTAACAAGAATTTAAGCGCACCCATTCGGGGGTTGTCTTGATCTTCCCTCTTTTCTTGCGTAGTCTTGACTCCTGTGTCGTTGCTATCTTGAATGGACACTTGGAGTGCACTAAGAGAGACCCGGTGAGGACAGTAGGACAGTTTGTGGGGGCCTTTACACAACAGGCACTGTAAAGGTGTCGTCGTGTAGTTCTTTTGAGGGTAAGGTCCTCGAGATGTCCCCGCTTGGTTGTTCTAAGAAGGTCTATCTGTCCATCCATTTGGTCTGTCGTTACTTCCATTTGGCCTATTGAGGCTTACGTTTCGATGACCCGGCGGTTTATATGCTTTGCCCCCAGTGTTTGGGGTTTATGTTGTTTTTTTTTTGGAAACTCGTGCCGCTTCCAAAGTCTAGGAGTCTTTCGGCGCTGGCGATTGCGATGGCTAGGTCTTGAACCTTTTTCTTGTATATTTTTGTTTTGGCCCACGATTTCAACCCATTTATGAAGAGGAATACCTTGTCTTTCTTTGACGTGCCGCTGATATCTAGCATCAGGGTCGAGAACTGTCTCACATATTCCCTTATGCTTCCAGTTTGTTTTAATGCTATTAGTTTTTCCCTTGCTATGTATTCTATGTTTTCGGGGAAGAATTGGTCCATCAACTCTCTCTTGAGGTCTTCCCTTGAGTCGATGGTGCATAATCCATTTTCATCGTCTATGAGATGCATTGAGGCTACTCTAACTTTTATGCCGTTGATACAGGCCATTGTGGCTTTGAAGTACTGTTCGATATCAAAGATGAAGTTCTCCCACTCTTTGGCATCCCGGTTCCCTTTGAAGGGTATGAGATTTGGAAACTTCAATTTGTTGGATCTTGTATGAGTTTGCCCTGCTGTGATGTTCTTCATGGCTTTCATGGTCACCCCAATCCGGATGTTCATCTCGGACATCTTTTCTTGGATGGCATCGATCGTTGTTCTAAATTCACCAGCTAATCCATTAAACAACTTCATCATGGTATTTTGTAGCTCATCGAACTCTTTGTCACGTCCCTCCTTGTGCGCGATAGAGCTAACAGGGCTACCAGCAGGTCTTGAGCTGCTCGTAGGAGCAACTCATTCTTCGAGCAAGACCACTCGAAACATTAGTTCTTTGATAGGCCGCCCATCCAGGCAGTTGCCCATTGCATCAATTTCTTCGACTTTTCCATTCAATTTTGTCACTTGTGCTTCCAGGAAGCGGACGGTGTCAGGGACTTCTTTGAGGAACAACATTTCCTCCTCTATTAAAGTAAGTCGGTTGGCTTGTGATTTGGGTATCGACTTCGTCGTGGACATGATTTTGGTCTTTACTATGTCACGGAGCTAACAAAGCTCTGATATCACTTGTCTCAATCGCACTTTGATGATAGCGGACTTGCGATTGTGCGGCACTCACTTTCCAGCAACAAGTGAGTTAAGCCTATTCGTTCTTACGTCGCCTACGACCAAGCGACGTATGCTTGAGTCTTTGGCCCCGGTTCAAGAAGAAAGTTTTAGAAAACGGGGGCAGAGATACATGATTTTTCCGAAACGTCATATTTCCTAGAAATACAAAAGTAAAACACTACAACATGGAAAGATATAAAGGGTTTGGCTTGTCATGGGCGTGACCATGGCAACACGCCTTGGACGACCATGACTGTGACAGCCAGCTCGGTGTCCAGCCCTTTGATCTTGCAAAAATAATCCTCAGTAGACAGATTAAGTTTCTTGGATGTGGCAAACTCAACATGGATGTTAACAATGCGAGCACAAGTTGACGGCAAAAACATCCGCTACAAGGTATCCCACGGCTCCTTGGACGTAGTAGCGACAACCACATCATGAAGAATCTCCTCAGACATGGAGGAGAGAAGGCCTCTAAGGACCTATTGATCCTGATCATACCACCGATCATAGGCCAGATTAGAGACTAGGCCAGCAGCAACAGCGGTTGAGGAAGGGACCAACTTGGCAGGTGCGGCAATGGTGCCATCGAGGTAGCCCAAGCTTCGTACTCCGTAGGTAGGGGAGGAGCTGGGTGTCACAATCGCACTTTCGAGCATGACCGTGACACTGGGCGCGCCATATGATGAAGTTGTTTTTGGTGAGACGGATTGTGACAACGTGGTCGAGAGGGATTGGGCCAAAAGTCGATGCCATGATAGATGAGATCGTGTTGGAGGTGGTGGATGTGGAGGAGGAAGAAGATATGATAGACGTTGTTTATGAATAAACCTCGACTTTGATACTATGTTAGGTTGAATGATACTGTGACCTATATGGGTCAGGTCCTCATATATTTATAAATGTGTATAACGAGGATTACATGGTGGGCCTTGGTCCATGGTAACAAACCAGTAAATCAGTAGATTCTCTTGATTCATGATAAAAAAATAAGTAAATCATTAGATTCTCTTCCTAGATAGATATGACCTTTTCTACATTTAAACGTTACAAATTTGCTAAATATATATGAAAAATACAAAAAATAAATTTAAAATTTATCTATTACTCTATTTTTTTCTCCATTTTTTATTTAGTATCTTCAAATTTCTTCTTTATAATCTCTAAGTAATTAAAAATTCCAAAAATTCTATAAAAAAATCCATAAATTCTATAAAAATTGGAAAGACTATTTTCCCCTTTATCATTAATATTTTCGCTTATACAGATCATTTTAACTACTTTATATAGATCTTATGTGATACCTTAAAATTATCGAGTATTATAACTCTTGTTGCCATTCATGCTTCGAGCATGCTCTCAATTTTCTCTCGATTGTTTTTGGGCTGAAAATGTTAGATCTTATGGGAATCCATATTTTTTTCCCTTAATTTAACTAGCTTAAGAGTTTTTCTTGGTGTCTAGGGTCCATTCAAGAACTATTGAAGTATTTTTTTAGTAAAAAAAAAATGAATTTTAAGATCTATTCTCGTATTCTTGGAAGGTTGGTCGATCTATTCTCATATTCTTGGAAGGAGCATAAAATTGTTGGATTAAGCCTCTTAAGGTAAATGAACATACTCTTGAATACCTAAGGATTTTTGGGGATGAATTACTGATAATTAAAAATAAAATAGACTATTTAATTGTGTATCTTTTAAAATTTCATAACCAAAAAACTAAGAGATAAAAAAGTAATTAAAAAGGGTTTATAATTTGGGCATGCAGACGTGAAGGTTTGAATTGAAATTGAACTTAATATGGGTAATTCTAAACTTAAATATTTATTTGTACAAATTGGGTTTAAATTAATTATTTCTACAAATGGGTTTAAATTAATTATCTGTACAAATTTGATCCTAAATCCTTTACTCAGAAGCCTCCAATGTATTCTTTTTATTTTTTTATTTTTATTTTACTATAAAAATTTGAAAAATTGTTGTCTTCGTATTTATTTAAATATGTGGGGGCCAAATTGTAAATAGCCATCCAACTTGGGTAACTTCTCCATCACCCAACATTTGTTCAACAAATACAAACCCTAAGTTTCCAACTTGAATTATATTATAAGTATTTCAAAATTTGATGCTTATAAATACAAACTATGTCCATCCCATTCATCTCTCGCTCAAGACTCCCCTCAAGACTATATTGATGCTCACAATATTGCTCGTTCTCAAGTGAGCGCTGTCCAAGTTGGCATCAAACCCATCCAGAGGGATGAAGAACTTGCAAACTATGCTACACAATATGCCAATGAACGTAGCAACGACTGTCAATTGTTACACTCTAATGGACCTTATGGCGAGAATCTTGCAATGCATTCTAGTGAAATGACAGGCATTGAAGCAGTTCAAATGTGGATGGATGAGCAACAATTCTACGATTATGCCTCCAACACCTGCATCGAAGGAAAAATGTGCGACCACTACACTCAAGTGGTGTGGCAAAACACAACAAAAGTTGGATATGCAAAAGTGAGGTGCAACAATGGTGGTACATTCATCACCTGCAACTATGACCCACCCGCCAATGTCATTGGGGAGTGGCCATATTAAAGGATCCTTCAATTTAAGAAAAAAACTATAAAGCGTGTAAATTTTATATTATGTTTAAGACATCATGTTCACGTATTAATAAATAAAAATAATGTAGGATTGCTCCATTGATCTTGCTTTATCAAAAAATTATTATGTAGCCTATTATTCTCAATAAAATAATAAATATACAATGATGTCTTAATACAGTTTCCATTTTAATCATTCCATTTTAAATTTTAAATTTTAAATATTAAATAGATTTATTTAAAGAAATTATTTTTTTTTAAATTTTATACTATTAACTTTTAATATGTGCAATACCCAAAAGGGTATAAGGTAATTTTAGATTATTTATAGATGAAGCTTGCACACCATTGATTGTATCATAACGGTGCTGAATTTTCTCTTTTTATTTTAAACTTTTCTAGAATACTCATCGAAAATATCTACTTCGATGAGAGTGCTACCGATATTGTTTTGCATTTCAACCGTTGGATCTAAAGATCATCGAGTTTTTTTAGACATAAAAATTTAAGCTTATTTTTTAAAATACTCAAGTCACGTATTACTCTTATATTTGTAAGGTGAAGGTGAAGCACTCCTACACAGATGACAGTGAATGCTGGGATGGCCATGAAAGTCAAGATAGGGAGTAGTATGCAATAAGTTTCATTTAGTAGTTGATAGGTTGTTTATTTCATTTTTCACGTTAAAAGGCAATGTTTATTTCATTTTTCATTTTAAAGTATTTATTATGAATTTTTCCATATTTTATTTAAGACATGCATGTCGTGACGTGTCTAATTTAAGTAAAAAAATTAAGAGCGTTACCAGAAAAGAAAATTAATAGCGTTACAAGGCAAGAAAATTAGTAAGTGTAATGTAATTTAAAATAATATATAGAAATATATATGGAAAAGTAAAACTAAAATAAAAAATAGAAAATATAATTCAATAAAATCTGAATGTGTATTAAATTAGAAAATCCAATGGGCCCAATTCGATTAATAACCAGACGGATAGGCCTAACTCCCTCTGAATCGGGCCCAATTCGTCTAATACCCAAAAGAAAATCGGAAGCCTTTCTCTTTTTATCAGAGCCAGGTTTCGATCCTGGGACCTGTGGGTTATGGGCCCACCACGCTTCCGCTGCGCCACTCTGATTTGATGTCAATTTAATCGTTTTATATTTATCTAATTTATTATTTAATATAATATAATTATTTGGTTCTATGGATGTGTGTATGTTTGTTGATTCTTTTTATTTAGTCTTCAATATTCCTTAAAAAAATCTACTTAAAATGTCTACAAAATTCATTAATATTCTTCTCCATATTTCGATAATTAAATTGAAAAGTAAACTTTATTTTATTTTATTCATTATATCTCAGAAAAAATTTATATATATATATATATAGCGTCTAAAAAAATTATGACAAGACTTTTGTAGAATTGTACTCTAACAATAATTTTTTTTTAGAGTAAGGACCTAACCAACTTTGAGAATATCAAAGCCCTCCAAAACCCAAGAAAATATAGGCATGAAAAGGCCTAAGAAATTCTTGCATGATATATACAAAAACATGTTTTGGGTATGGTTCAAACTCAAACCGTATAAGACAAAAATACCCCTAATGACCTTGGAATTCATAAAGATTCCATGAACACAAGAGTTATGACAAATAGGAACGAATGACTTAAGCTCATAAGAATGACGAGTTACACAAATAAGACATGTATATTTTAGTGCCATGGATTCTAAGCATGCCATGAAGATATGATGTGTTACCATTATGCATTATCCTAGAGTTAGCTCATGACATTATGCTAAGATATGCTGCCCTAAGGACATGAACAAGACAATGCCCTAAATTTACCATAACTTCCAAAGAATGCTAGGTAATACTCTAATCATGCTAAAGTGACTCGAGATCTTCCACCACGTTGTGCTTCTTGAGACTCATATTTTTCTTTTTAAGGTGGGATGCCTTACACCATGTTTTTAGTAGAATGTCACATTTGAACCTTATGTTTCCTTCACCTAGATGAGATGCCCTAGCCTGTCTCCTTCAGTCACTGTAGCTATGTTAGCTCACTCAAAATCTTTTTGTACTCATACCTCGCTAGTAATGAGGGTCGACGAGTGTGTCGTCTTTCGACTTAAGACATCAGCGACCATGTTTGTCTTTCCAAGGTGGTACTAGATGTCTTTATCCTAATTCTTCACTAGTTCCACAAAAGGCTTGTTGTGTTCTTCTAGTTGCCGACTTCCAAACTCAATTCTAGACGTTAGATTTAAAGCCCCTCGTGTCTATTGACGGTGGTTCAAATTTGGGACGACATGGACGATTGAATCTCCACCAATTTGAGTTGTATAGTTGGTTTTGTCCTTGAAAAATTCTTAAAGGGAAGAATGTTATTAACATAAATACTCTAAAATTTAGGGGCATTTTTGTAACGGTAAGAAATTAAAAAAAATAGAAAATTCGACAAACACTCAGAACTCTAGCGAGCACCAAAGTTCTCGTTCCAACACTCCTATCCACGCTCCTCCGCTGCCCACAAATCACCACGCTTCCCACCTATCCTTCAACTACACCACGGATGCCCCCTGCAAGGGGAAGAACTCAGAGGAAATCGAGAGAGAGAGGAAGGAAAAACTCGAAACCACACCTGCAAGCTTGAACAAAGGAAAACTAATGTCGAAACCACCAAATTTTACCACGAAAAGGATCGCCGAGGTCTGTACTCACGCAAGGGATACGTTTTTGCACCTCATACACATTGTAATCTTGTGTCTTGAGATAGCTCGAACATCTTTGTTTGTTTAAAAACATTGTTGGGACAGTTTGGTTGAGTGGTCTAAGGTGCCAAATTTAGACTTTGGTTTGAAAGGGTGTGGGTTCAAATCTTGCTATCATTTATTTTAATTTTTGGTAAAGCCTCAAGACCACTGTTAGCACATCTAATTATGTTTAGTTGTCAGCATCTCGATTTTAAAACGAGAGAGTCTGGCTCTACTCCGACAATTGCATCGTATCACGGTCATACTTCTTCATGTTGGGTTTTATGTCCTAAAACTCAGTTTGTAAACAAAAACATATTCTATTTTCAATAAAGTTATTATTGATGTTTATTCAGTAAATATTGTTATTGAATAAAGTGAATGTTACGATCATTAATCTAAATCCAATAAACTAAGTGATCAAGTATATAGTCAAAATGATCTATAGTACATGGACAAGGTTGAGTACCTTATTCTGGGGACACTATGGATGCGACCCACTTTTGTATATGATATAAACAATATGATCATTAAATTGTACATGTGGAGACATGTGAGTGGGGGCATCCTATGCAATGAGTATTGCATAAGATCGGACCAAGAAGAAAACCACTCTCACTTTATAATGTTGTTTACTATTGAGACTGATTTTTTCATTCGACGACCTAGGTAACTCGGTCTTAATCCTAAGCTAACTATGAACTCCTGTTTATTCGGAATTATCCTTAGATTTGCATGGGTGAGAGTGATCCAAGTTCGCCGACTCAATAAGCCTCCCATTTTAGGGGTAAGATTGGGTGAATAGCTGGGGACATAGGGTGTAAGATGAAATTCTCTCCTACCCGCTTTTAGGGATACTAGAGAGGTTGCTCCCTTAAGTATTGACTCCAAGTCTTGAACAAGGGGCCCCACCCTCTCATTGGCCTGAGTGGGATTCGATTTGGTGGTTGGACTACAAACCAATTGTTCATTAGAGGATCAGTGGGAGTTAAGGAACAAAAAGTAACTTTAGGGGTAAAACGGTAAATTGACCCAGCTTTAGTTACGAACAACCTTTGAAGGATCGACTTACTAATCATAGTTATATCAAATGGACAGAAATATATCTATACTGAGTGGAGTGCAACTACTAGACTATAGTGGAGTGTCCTAATAGTTAACGAATGTTGGACTAACAAGGTTAATGAGTTTAGCCCGTTAATCTCGAATCGTTGGAGCCCATGATCTGTAGGTCCATTAGGTCTCTCTGCTAACTCATATCGGACTAAACCATAGAACAGTGTGACGAGTGAGTTTGAAGTGTTCGAATTCAAATAGAGAATACACGCTAAATATATACGATATATTTAATCGCATTTTGTTTTAATTATGAATTGAACAAAAATAGAGAATTGGAGATGTTTAAATAAGATTTAAATATTTTAATTATGAATAGTGATTCATAATCAAAATGTGCCGGAATGGATTGAGATTGGCATTTTATTTAATGTTAAATATTAATTAAATTGTTTAATTAATCATTTAATACTATTTTTATTTGAAATTAATTATTTAAATTAATTGTTTAATTAAAATAAAGAAAGTCAAAATGTTCACTCCTCCTAATGGAAAAATCCTTGTTTGAGTTAGGGACATATTGAGTGTCAATATATGGTTTAACCAAATTTGCATGTTTGCCACATGATCCCACAAATTTTAGTGGAATTTTAAGTGTCAAAATTTGGTAATATCAGATTTGTATGAACATGCAAATATGACTACGTAAATAGAGTGATCAAGGTATATTGAAATTCTTCTTGAAAAACTTTGGGAAAATCTCTCAAAACTCTCTCTTTACATATACTAAATTCCTATCAAGCTTAGTCACTCATCGATTCCACAATCCCGTTCTAAGGCCGGATAATAGTAAGGAAGACACTAGTGGTGGTTCGAAACCGGTTCGTGAGGAAAAAAGAATTTGAAACTACAAAAGGTTAGTATTCAAACTCATTGAGTTTTAATGCTTTTAAATATGCTAGCTAATTTACTATAATTGATGTACTTAGAGTGCCTAAGATCCAAATTGCTTCCGTACGTGTTAAAGTAACACCATCACCTTCTGCATTCAAATATCACTCTTGTGGAATTAAAATTTATTTGACCACACACACCGCCTATGCGTTCATGTTCAATCGTGTGCGACACAACAACGTTGAATCTCATCGTCATCTCAATTCCCAACAACAGGACCCTTGCTTCGTGATGCAATCTCATGTCTCAAGATAGCTCGAGCAAATTTGTATGTTTGATCATGTTTGTTGGGACAGTTTGGCCGAGTGGTCTAAGGTGCCAGATTTAGGCTCTGGTCCGAAAGGGCGTGGGTTTGAATCCCATAGCTGTCATTATTATTTAGTTTAATCTTTTGTAAAGCCTCAAGACATCTAGTTACGTTTTGTCGTCAGCATCTCGATTTTAAAACGCGTCTACTATCGAGAGAGTCGGCACTACTCCGACAATTGCATCATGTCATGGTCATACTTCTTCAATTGTGCTGACCTCACACGTCGTCTATGCGTGCATGTTTAATCGTGTGCGACACAACAACGTTGAATCTCATCGTCATCTCGGTTCCCAACAACAAGATCCTTGCATCGTGATGTAATCTCATGTCTCGAGATAGCTCGACCATCTTTATTTATTCAAACACATTTGTTGGGATAGTTTGACTGAGTGGTCTATGGTGCTAGATTTAGCCTTTGTTGTTCCAAGACCACTGTTATCGCATCTAGTTACGTTTTGTCGTCAGCATCACAATTTTAAAACGGTTCTAGCAGATATTGTCTATTTTTTCATGTTATGTATCTCTGTCAACCTCTCGATTTTAAAACATGTCTACTATCGAGAGAGTCTGGTCCTACTCCAACAATTGCATTGTGTCACTGTCATACTTCTTCAATTGTGCGGCCTCGTGATCTTGACACACTCGTGAAAAACCTTAAGGAGTACTCAATCCCCATTCACATTTTTCACCCGGCTTTGTAGCTTTGTCAGACCTTAGGCAAGGTTTGCCTTTGGCATTCAAACATCACTCTTATAGAATCTTGACACGCTCACGAAAAACGTAAAGGAGTACTCAATCCCCATTCACATTTTTCACCCGGCTTTGTGGCTTTGTTGGACCTTAGGCAAGGTTTTCCTTCGGCATTCAAACATCACTCTTATAGAATAAAAACTTGTTTGACCGCACATGCCGCCTATGTGTGCATGTCCAATCGTGTGCAACACAACAACGTTGAATCTCATCGTCATCTCGGTTTCCAACAACACGACCCTTGCATCAGGATGCAATCTCATGTCTTGACATAGCTCGATCATCTTTGGTTGTTTGAACACAGCTTGGTTGAGTGGTCTAAGGCGCTAGATTTATGCTTTGTTCTAAAATTGTGTGGGTTCAAATCTACATATCGCTTTCAACTTCATGATTTCTAAATGCGTCTACTATGGAAAGAGTCTAATCCTACTTCGACCATTGCATCATGTCACAGTTATTCCTCTTTAAATGTACGGCCTCTTGATCTTGATACCTTCATGATAAACCTTAAGGGGTACTCAATCTTCATTCACATTTTTCACCCGACTTTGTGGCTTTGTTGGATCTTAGGCAATGTTTGCCTTCGATATCCAAACATCACTTATGTGGAATCCAAGCTTGTTTGACCACACACCATGCATGCATGTTTAACCGTGTGCGACACAACACTGCTATATCTAATCGTCACCTCGATTTCCTACAACACGATCCATGAATCATGAAGCAATCTCATGTCTCGGGATAGCTCGACCATATTGGTTTGCTCGGACACATCTGTTTGGATTTAACCAATGTGTCAATCATCACATTGGGACATTTCAAACATCTATCCATCAAGGTTCTCTTGAGCATCAGAATTTTTTTGTGTACATGCTAAACAATTTAGGACATACATTATGGATAGCGGGTGCTTAATCCAACCTCCGATACATGGGATGGGGAGAAATATTGGCACACATTTGCCATTTAGTACTATCCTTGAAAGACCCTTTTTATAGGAAGACATCTGAGATGCTCGTACCGACAGACATCTGTGTCATAAGGTAGCTTTCTTAGGCCACATGACTTAGAGGTGGTGGAGACCTAACATCATGCGTCACCCTATAGTGCATTTTGAGGCATTTCTAATCCTTCTTGATTAGACGTCATTTTAGCAAGCGGACATACGGTCTCGTACATAGTTCGTCGGATATCTAATTGACACCAAATTTTTTTAGCTTCCATCTTTCATTTCGAGGAACTTCATTCTCGAGCTACATGTCAAAACTCATATCAAAATCCCGACTTCTAAGGTTATGTCCCGAGGCCAAACTTGGCCCTCTTCGAGCTTGTCTTCGACACTCATGTCGTCTTGTTCTCTTGAAGCTTGTGTATGCCTCAACTTAGCTTCAATGCATACTCTAGGTGTGTTGCATGATGCACCATTCTCCTTGGTCGCGTCATGAGACTTCTCAATCTTGGCCCTCATGTTGTCGGATGGGTGCCATTTGAGGGTCACCCCTTGTCTTTCTTGGGTGTGGAGATCACAATCTACATTCTCAAAGTGAGGTTGTGAAGTTTTCCCCCACTTAACTTAGTAATCGTCCGCAATGACTTTCTCAAGGACACATAACCTTCTGCACATTGGGCAGCGGTCAATCTCGCTTCTTAAGAGCGAAGACTATCCATAGACTAACACGAGTTCTTCCAGCATGTTTTGTCCTAACTCACATGCATCCTAGAAATATTTTTAGGAGGTCATCCAACATAGAATTTCTTCAATTCCCAGAGTACGTGAGGATGCTGTTTACCCATAAGATCTCCCGGAGTACATGGCTAGGGCATCTCATCTAGGTGAAGGAAACATAAGGTTCGAATGAGACATTCTACTAAAAACATGGTGTAGGGCATCCCACCCAAAAGAGGAAAATTTGAGTTTCAAGAAGCACAACGTGGTGGAAGATCTTGGGTCACTTTAGGCATGAATAGAGTATTACACTTAAAAAATATTCCTTTGCGATATGGTCACGTTATCAAGAGAAAATTAGTGTTGGACTTTGTAAGACACAAGTCCATATCAATAGTTTCATGTAGATAACAGAGAATTCGTTTGACCGTCTCCCAATGTACAGAAGTCGGGGAGGACATGAACTGGTACACTCTGTTGACACAAAAGGATATATCAGGACGTGTCAGAGACAAATATTGGAGAGCACCAACGACACTCTGATAGCGAGTAGTATCCTCACGCGAGAGCTTTTCACCACCATCCAATCTGTCGAATAGCCCAACCACGAGAAATAGCAAGAGATAATAAGAGATGAGGAACTAAGTGCCATGTCTTATTTTTTAGAAGTGCCTATAATTCATCATTCATTGTCTGATGCCAGAGGGGATGCTCCATAGCAGTAATATGTGAAGTAGGTTCAGAGGCAGAAAACCGAACCACAGAATATGTTATTGTTCCATTTGTACGCACCTTTGGTTGATTGATATTGTGCTTTAATCGAGTACCATACAAATGAGTAGTAGGTGCAGGATCCACAATTGAAGGGACATCATACCAGCCACTGCGAGGGGAGCAACCGGTGCTACAGAAGTCGGTCGACCACCGGCCGAGGATCCGACCAGGCATTGTGCAATATCATCTGCTAGCGGAGGATCCGAGGCCCCAATCATTGGCGAAACAACCGATGTTGACTCGCGCGACAGCGACACAGAGGATTGCGCGGCAATCTCGAAGTGATGTGGGCACTAGATCTTTTGCATCCAAAGAGTTAGTAGGTACAGATATATTCATATGAACATTCTCCAAATTAGTACTGTTGTTACCCAAATGCAAGTTGTACAAATCAGGGGCATCGTGCGTTGGTTGCAAGGTTGAGGAATTACTCGATGGGGCTCTCTTGAACGGAAAAACATTCTCATCAAATATGACGTCTCTAGAAATATAGACATGACGAGAATCGGTGTCAAGACACTTATACCTTTTATATAAAGAACACTAGCCTAGAATGACACATTCCTTGGATCGAAAAGAGAGCTTTTATTTGTTACAAGGGCGAAAATGAGACCAACAAGCACACCCAAAAATCTTTTAATAAGGAGTAATTTGGTGGGGGTATGAAAACGACGTTTAAGGGGCATTTTTTATTGATGACACGAGTAGGAAGACGATTGATGAGATATGTGGCTGTAAGAAACGCGTCATTCCAAAATTTAATAGGTACATTAACATGAGCTAGAAGGGCTAGGCCAGTTTCAAAAATATGACGATGCTTGCATTTAGCAGACCGATTTTGTTGATGGGTGTGAAGGCACAAAACACGATGAACAATTCCAAGGGAAGGAAAAAATGTGTTATGAATTTTCTGATATTCCCCACCTTAATCAAACAGGACACACTTGATTTTGGTATCTAGGAGGCGCTCAACATGAGCATGGAACTGCAAAAGTATACTAGGAACTTCTATACAATCGTGCATCAAATAGATCCACAAAAAATTACTAAAATCATCAATGAAATTGATATAATATTTAAAGCCCCCAACAAATGGAGGTGTAGGACCCCAAACATCCGAAAAAATCAGTTCCAAAGGTGACGAAGACCTATGAAAAGAACTAGTGTATGGTAACTATTGCCTTTTTGCTAACTGACACGCATTACAAACTAGACAAGGTGACTCACTAGCACACAAAATATTATTGAGACGCAAAATTAACTTTACTAATTGAGATGAAGGATGTCCAAGACGTGCATGCCATTGGGCGTGAGTAGTAGATCTGCTCACTAGGGCGTGCTTGAGATCATCGACATCAGATGACTTAATAGGATAGAAACCAGACTCACACCTTCCGTCTAGAATCTCCCCAGACATGGAGGAGAGAAGGCCTCCAATGACTTGTTGACCCTGATCGTACCACCGATCATAGGCCGGATTAGAGACCAGGTCAATAGCAGCAGCGGTTGAGGAAGGGACCAGTTTGGCAGGTGCGGCAATGGTGCCATCTAGGTAGCCAATAAGCTTCGTACTCCGTAGGTAGGGGAGGAGTTGGGCGCGCCATACGATGAAAAGTTTTTTTTGGTGAGATGGATTGTGACAACGTGGTGGAGAGGGATTGGGCCAAGGGTCGATGCCATGATAGATGAGATTGTGTTGGAGATGGTGGATGGGGAGGAGGAAGAAGATATGATAAACATTGTTAATGAATAAACGTGGCTCTGATACCATGTTAGGCTGAATGATGCTATGACCTATATGGGTCACGTCCTCGTGTATAATGAGGATTACATCGTGGGCTTTGATCCATAATAACAAACCAGGAAATTCTCTTTGATTCATGGTAAGAAACGAGTAAATTAGTAGATTCTCGTTGTTCCATGATAACAAACGAGGAAAAATTTTTGCTCTCTAATCTCTAAGTAATTAAAAATTCCATAAATTCTATAAAAATTGGAAAGACTATTTTCCCCTTTTATCATTAATATTTTTGCTTATACATATCATTTTAACTCCTTTATATAGATATTATGTGATACCTTAAAACTATCGGGTATTATAGCTCTTGTTGCCATTCATATTTCGAGTATGCTCAGAAGTCAGGTTATGAACTAGGCCTTGTTAGTTGACCATTACAACATTTTATGAGAATGTTTCGCTGCCGTTAGCTCTCAATTTTCTCTCAATTGTTGGATTAAGCTTCTTAATGTCAGTGAACATACTATTGGATACTTAAACATTTCATGGGATGAATTATTGATAATTAAAAATAAAATAGACTATTTAATTGTGTGTATTTTAAAATTTCATAACAAAAAAATTAAGGGAGGTAATGAAAAAAAGGTTTATAATCGTGTTTCGTGGTGTTTTAAAACAACATATGGGTAATTTAAAATTTAAAATATTTATTTGTACAAATTTGATCATAAATCCTTTACTCAGCAGCCTCTAATATATTTTTTTTTTTTGTTTTTTATTATAAAAATTTGAAAAGTCGTTTTCGTATTTATTTAAATATGTGGGGCCAAATTGTAAATAGCCATCCAACTTGGGTTTCGTTCAACAAATACAAACCCTAAGTTTCCAACTTGAATTATATTATAAGTATTTCAAAATTTGATGCTTATAAATACAAACCATGCTCATCCCATTTCTCTCCACACCCATTTCCTTATATTTTTCGACCTTTGCGATCCAATCCAAATGGGTCTCGTAAAGATTTCCTTCTCTCTCTTTTGTATCTTCTGTATCACTATCCTTCCTTCATCTCTCGCGCAAGACTTCCCTCAAGACTATGTTGATGCTCACAATATTGCTCGTTCCCAAGTGAGCGCTGTCCAAGTTGGCATCAAACCCATCCAGTGGGATGAAGAACTTGCAAACTATGCTACAGAATATGCCAATGAACGTAGCAACGACTGTCAATTGTTGCACTCTAATGGGCCTTATGGCGAGAATCTTGCTATGCATTCTAGTGAAATGACAGGTATTGAAGCAGTTCAAATGTGGGTGGATGAGCAACAATTCTACGATTATGCCTCCAACACCTGCATCGAAGGAAAAATGTGCGGCCACTACACTCAAGTGGTGTGGCAAAACACAACAAAAGTTGGATGTGCAAAAGTGAGGTGCAACAATGGCGGTACATTCATCACCTGCAACTATGACCCACCTGGCAATATCATTGGCGAGTGGCCATATTAAACGACCCTTCAATTTAAAGAATAAACTATAAAGCGTGCAAGTTTTATATTATGTTTATGACATCATGTTCACATATTAATAAATAAAAATAATGCAAGGTTGCTCTATCGATTTTGCTTTATCAAAATTTGTTAGGTAACCTATTATTCTTAATAAAATATTAAATTACTATATTCCGATGTTGTTTGTCACTTTTTAATTTGAATCATTCCATTTTAAATTTTAAATTTCATTTATTTTTATTTAAAGAAATTATTTTCTTTACGATTCTATATTATTAAACTTTTAATATATGGCGGTACCTAAAGTTGTATAATGGTAAAATTATTTATATATGCTAACACAGGAAACGAGAGAGTTATAGATTTAGAAGACAAACTAAGATTACTCGTATTTTTATAAATAATACTAGACATTTTAGATTATTTATAGATGAAGCTTGCACCGTCATTGATTGTTTCATAATGGTACTAAATTTTCTAAAGTTTTATAAAATACGTTACAAAAGTTCGGTCGGGAAGGACTATTAATTCTATCCACTAAAATTATTATATTTTGTGAAAAAATTATTATATTACGGGAAGAAACCGAGAGATTGAGTGAGAGTAAATTAAAATAATATAGAGAAATATATATGGAAAAGTAAAACTAAAATAAAAAATAAAAAATAAAAAATAGAAAATATAATTCAATAAAATCTGAATGTGTATTAAATTAGAAAATCCAATGGGCCCAATACCCTCTAAATGGGCCCAATTCGATTAAACCGTCATAATTGGAGAAAGAATAAAAACAAAATGTCGGAAGCCGGAGACTGCCGAAGCCCAACGGATAAATCCAATGGGCCTAACACCTTCTGAATCGGGCCCAATTTGTCTAATACCCAAAAGAATTAATAAAATATAACAGTCGAAGTCGGAAGCCTTCCTCTTTTCTATCAGAGCCAGGTTTCGATCCTGGGACCTGTGGGTTATGGGCCCACCACGCTTCCGCTGCGCCACTCTGATTTATTGTTATGTTAATGGTTTTATATTTATCTGATTTATTACCTACAAAAATTATTTGGATGTGTGTGTGTGTTGATTCTTTTTATTTAGTCTTCAGTATTCCTTAAAAAATCTAATTAAAATGTATACAAAATTTATTGACATTCTGCTCCATATTTCAATAATTAAATTGAAAACTAAACTTTATTTGATTTTATTCATTATATCTCACCGAAAAAAATATATATAATAGAGGGGCCAATTGTTTTACCTCCCGGGTTAAGTTCATGAAATTATGCCAAGATATGCTCTAAATTTTCCATAACTTCCAAATAATGCTAGGTAATATTCTAATCATGTTAAAGTGACTCGAGATCTTCCATCGCGTTGTGCTTCTTGAGACTCATATTTTTCTTTTTTAGGTGGGATGCCCTATGTCACGGTGATGCTCGTTCAAGGCGTGTTGCTCATGGTCGCATGCCCATGACAAGCCCAACCCTTTATTCTTTTCCTATTCTAGTATTTTACTTTTGTATTTCTAGGAAGTATAACGTTTCAGGAATATCATGTCTAGGCCTGTCAGACATGAAATGTCTCAGAATGTACTATAGGGTCTACGACTAGTTGTCAACTTCTCCATACCTAAGGTTAAATACTGTGAGTCGTTGTTATTTCTCTCTTGCTTGCTTATATAACGTCTCTTTCAAAAATCTCTATTTCGAAGATCTCTATCTGCCCTCGTTTTCTAAAACCTTCTCTTAAAATCGAGGCCAGAGGCTCGAGCATACGTTGCTTGGCCATAGGCGACGCAAGAACGAATTGGCTTATCTCACTTGTCATTGGAAAGTGAGTGCCGCACAATCGCAAGTCCGCTGCCATCAAAAGTGCGATTGTGACACCCTACACCATGTTTTTAGTAGAATGTCTCATTCGAACTTTATGTTTCCTTCTCCTAGATGAGATGCCCTAGCTACGTTTATGTCTCCTTCAGTCACTATGGCTATATTAGCTCGCTCGAAATCTTTTTGTACTCGTACCTCGCAAGTAATGAGGGTCGACAAGTGTGTCGTCTTTCGACATAGGGCATCAGCGACCATGTTTATCTTTCCGGGGTGATACTGGATGTCTATATCATGATTCTTCACCAGTTCCACGAAAGACTTTCTGTGTTCATCTAGTTGCTGACTTCCAAACTCAATTCTAGACATTGGATTTAAAGCCCCTCGTGTCTATTGATGGTGGTTCAAATTTGGGACGACGTGGACGATTGAATCTCCACCGATTTAAGTTATATAGTTGGTTTTGTCCTTGAAAAGTTCTTAATGCGAAGAATGTTATTATCTTAAATACTCTAAACTGTAGGGGCATTTTTGTAACGGTAAGAAATTAAAAAAAATAGAAAATTCGGCAAACAATCGAGAACTCTGGCGAGCACCGAAGTTCTTGTTCCAACACTCCTATCCACGCTCCTCCGTTACCCACAAATCGCCATGCTTCCCACCTTCTTGAAAAACGCCTCCCTCGAGCTCGATTTATTATCTTTCTCCCCTCAATTTCTTCATAAAATCTTAAAGATGATGTTACAAAGAAGAGCTAGGGATTGATATCATACCTTCTCTTGGATCATAGCCTAAGGTATTTACCTAAAAAATTTGTCCGAAAATTGTTTCCTCACCGAAATTCAAACTAGAGAACTTCTTATTAGGCAGTCGATTCTAGAGATTTTTCAGGGCCATATTTCTTTATGAATTTTTTTCTTTATTCTTCCCTCTAGCAGAAGAAATTGTTTTAGAGGGCCGTCTTTAAATGTGTGGCCTTAATTTTGGAAATTTCTCCTGCGTTTGCAACTTACCCAAAATGCCTAATTTTCGTTTTTTTGGTAATCTTGTTATAGGGCGTTTTAGCTCTCTATTTCTTCATCAAACTTACTCATCTCAATCCTCTTCAGCTAAAGGAATACACAATTTTAAGAACCATAAATTATAGATAGAAATTCAATCCTTACCCTTTTCTCCAATTTGGAACACTCTGGGACTTGTTAGCCTTCGTGGTCTTCTACGAAAATGTTCCTTGAAGGTGCAAAAACTGAATGGGATAGACTTCACTCATTGAATTTGCATGTAGGCTCGGATTGGATTTTCAAGGTTCTTTTGAGTTTCTTTAATGGTGGATAGGATTGGGGGGATGGGTTCTAGGCGTTTTTTTATGCTTCATTTCTTCACCAAACTTGTGGGTAATCTTGTATCTTAAACAAGTTTGAAGGGAAATGGTGGACTATAGTTCTCAAGTTTTGAAGAAAATCAAGAATAGGAAACCCAAACACTCAATGGCTATAAATGGTGGACTTAGCTAGATTCTTGATCCAAATGAAAGTTCCACTTCAGACTTTATAGAGGGAGCTTAAATTGACATTGAAACCTTCATAGTCATCATAATTTGGAGTTTGAGATTTTTAAATTTCTCATTGGAATTATCCTCTCCGATTAGCAAGCAAATGACCTCTAATTTGTCTTATGGCTGATGGATGGGATGATGTGTGTCTCCTCTAGAACATAATCAAATTTGGTGAAGATCCAACGGTTGAGGTTGAAGTATTTTCTGATCACTACTCCTGTGGTATTTTTGTAAATTCATTAAAGTTGAAGGGTATTTTAGTAATTTTCTATTTTCTAAATATATATATATATATTTTTTTTTTCTAAAAAAATTCAAAAAAATTGTTACCCTTCGTTGATTTATTTATTATTATTATTATTATTTATTATTTTTAGCACCTTGAAATTCCTTCGGAATTAGAAATTTCTTAAAAATTATAAAATTTTCCTTTTTATCATTTTTTTTTTCGTGTGTGTGTGATGGTATTGAAATTATTAAGACTATTGCCCTCATTTGAATGCCTTAATTTCTTCCTTTCAATTCTAAAGTCCAAAGTTACTTTGTTATGGTTAAGTTGAATGACGCTACGACTTCATATATTTATAAATGTGTATAATGAGAATTACATGGTGGGATTGATCCATGGTAACAAACTAGGAAATCAGTAAATTCTCCTTGATTCATGGTAACAAACTAGGAAATCAGTAGATTATCTTACTATCATAGATACGAACTATTCTAAGTTTAACACCCCTCAATGTACTACTAAGTTCAAATTGCTACTATAAAGCCTCAAGCCCGCCCGTTGTTAGCCCATATTGTCTGAGGCTTGTTATGTATCGTTGTCAACCTCATGGTTTTAAAACGTGTCTATTATGGAGAGAATCTGGCCATACTCTGACCCGTGCATCGTGTCACGATCATACTTCTTCAAATGTGTGGCCTCGTGATCATGACATGCTCGCAAAAAACCTTAAGCGTACTCAATCTAAATTCACATTTTTCACCCGAATTTATGAGTTTGTCAGACCTTAGGCAAGGTTTGCCTTCGACATTCAAACACCACTTATGTTGATTCAAAACTTGTTTGACCATAACAATGTTTGCCTATGCGTGCATGTTCAATCATGTGCGACACAACAATGTTGAATCTCATCGTCATCTCGGTTCCCAACAACACAATCCTTGCATCGTGATGCAATCTCATGTCTCGAGATAGCTCGATCATCTTTCTTTGTTCAAACACATTTGTTGGGATAGTTTGGTTGAGTTGTCTAAGGTGCCAGATTTAGGATTTGGTTCAAAAGGGTGTGAGTTCAAATCACATAGTTGGCATTTATTTTAATTTTATGTAAAGCCTCAAGACCACTGTTAACACATACTGTCTGTTTTTGTTTGTTATGTATTGCTGTCAACCCCTCGGTTTTAAAACCTAGTTACGTTTTATCGTCATCATCACAATTTTAAAATGGTTCTAGTAGATATTGTCTGTTTTTGTTTGTTATGTATCGCTGTCAACCTCTCGGTTTTAAAACACGTCTACTCTTGAGAGAGTCTGGCCCTACTCCGACAATTGCATCATTTCACGATCATATTTCTTCAAATGTGTGGCCTTGTGATCTTGACACGCTCGCGACAAACTTTAAGAGGTACTCAATCTCCATTCACAATTTTCACCCGACTTTGTGGCTTTGTCCGACTTTAGGCAAGGTTTGCCATCGACATTCAAACATCACTCTTGTGGAATCGAAACTTATTTGACCACATATACCACCTATGCATTAATATTCAATTGTGTGCGACACAACAATGTTGAATCTCATTGTCATCTCGGTTTCCAACAACAAGACCCTTCATCCAGATGCAATCTCATATCTCGAGATAGCTCGACCATCTTTGTTTGTTCAAAAATCTTTGTTGGGATAGTTTGGCTGAGTGGTCTATGACACTAGATTTAGGCTCTGGTCTGAAAGTGTGTGGGTTCAAATCCCACAACTATCATTTAAATTTTTGTAAAGCCTCAAAAACGCGTCTAAGTCGAGAGAGTCATGGTCATACTTCTTCAATTGTGCGGCCTCGTGAGCTTGACACGCTTGCAAAAACGTTAAGGAGTACTCAATCCATATTCACATTTCCCTCCGACTTTGTGGCTTTGTCGAACCTTAGGCAAGGTTTGCCTTCGACATTCAAACATCACTCTTAAAGAATAAAACTTGTTTGACCACACACGCCGCCTATGTGTGCATGTTTAATCGTGTGAGACACAACAACGTTGAATCTCATCATCATCTCGGTTCTCAACAACACGGCCCTTGCACCGTGATGCAATCTCATGTCTCGAGATAGCTCAACTATCTCTATTTATTCAAACTCTTTTGATGGGCAGTTTGGTTGAGTGGTTTATTGTGCTAGATTTAGACTTTGTTCCAAAGGGTGTGGGTTAAAATCCCACAGTTGTCCATTTCTTTTAATTTTTTGTAAACCCTCAAGACCACTGCTAGCACATCTAGTTATGTCTGTCAAGAGGGTTTGGCCCTACTCCGACAATTTCATTGTGTCACGGTTATACATCTTCAATTGTGCAGTCTCGTGATCTTGACACGCTCGCGAAAAATCTTAAGGAGTACTCAATCTCCATTCATATTTTTCACCCGGCTTTGCGACTTTGTCAGATCTTAGGCAAGGTTTGCCTTTGGCATTCAAACATCACTCTTCTAGAATCAAAATTTGTTCGACCACACACGCCGCCTATGTGTGCATGTCCAATCGTGTGCGACACAACAACATTGAATCTCATCGTCATCTCGGTTTCCAACAACACGATCCTTGCATCAGGATGCAATCTCATGTCTTGAGATAGCTCGGCCATCATTATATGTTTTAACACAGTTTGGCTGAGTGGTCTAAGGTGCTAGATTTAGGTTTTGTTCCAACTGGGCGTGGGTTCAAATCTCATAACTGTCATTTCAACCTCATGATTTTTAAATGCGTCTACTATGGAAAGAGTCTAAAGTCTAATCCTACTTCGACCATTGCATCGTGTCACGATTATACCTCTTTAAATGTACGGCTTCGTGATCTTGACACATTCACGATAAACCTTAAGGGGTACTCAATCAACATTCATATTTTTCACCCTACTTTGTGGCTTTGTCGGACCTTAGGCAATGTTTGCCTTCGGTAACCAAACATCATTTATGTAGAATCCAAGCTTGTTTGACCACACGTTATGCGTGCATGTTTAACCGTGTGTAACACAACACTGTTGTATTCATCGTCATCTCGGTTTCCTACAACACGACCCATGAATCTTGAAGTAATCTCATGTCTCGGGATAGCTCGACCAAATTGGTTTGCTCAGACACATCCGCTTGGATCTGACCAATGTGTCAATCATCTCACTGGAACATTTCAAACGTCTATCCATCTGGGTTCTCTTAAGCATCAGAATTTTTCGTGTACATGCTAAACAATTTACGACATACATTATGGATAACGGGTGCATAATCCAACCTCCGACACATGGGCTGGGGAGAATTATTGGTACACCTTTGCCATTTAGTACTCTCCTTGAAAGACCCTTTTTATAGGAACACGCCTAAGATGTTGATACACATCTGTGTCATAAGGTAGCTTTCTTAGACCACATGACTTAGAGTTGGTGGAGACCTAACATCATGCCTCACCCTACCGTGCATTTTAAGGCATTTCTAATCCTTCTTGATTAGACGTCATTTTAGCAAGAAGACATACGATCTCGTGCATAGCCCGACGAATATCTAATTGACACCAAATTTTGTGAGCTTTCATCTTTCATTTCGAGGGACTTCATTCTTGATCTACATGTCCAAACTCATATCAAAATCCTGACTTCTAAGGTTATGTTCCGAGGCCAAACTCGACCCTCTTCGAGCTTGTCTTCGACACTCCTGTCGTGTCGTTCTCTTGAAGCTTGTGTATGCCTCAACTTAGCTTCAATGCATACTCTAGGTGTGTTGCATGATGCACCGTTCTCCTCGGTCGCATCATGAGACTTCTCACTCAACTTTGGCCCTCATGTTGCCAGATGGGTGCCACTTGAGGGTCACCCCTTGTCTTTCTTGGGTGTGGGGGTCACAACCTACATTCTCAAAGTGAGGTTGTGAAGTTCTCCCCCACTTAACTTAGTAATCGTCCTCAATAACTTTCTCAAGGACACATAACCTTCTTCCAACATCTTTTGTCCTAACTCACATGCATCCTAGAAATATTTTTAGGAGGTCATCCAACATAAAATTGCTTCATTTCCCAATGTACGTGAGGATGTTGTTTACCCACGAGATCTCCCAGAGTACATGGCTAGGGCATCTCATCTAGGTGAAGGAAACATAAGGTTCAAATGTGACATTCTATTAAAAACATGGTGTAGGGCATCCCACCTAGAAGAGGAAAATATGAATCTCAAAAAGCACAACATGGTGGAAGATCTCGGATCACTTTAGGCATGAATGAGTATCAGTCTTAAAAAATATTCCTTTGCAATATGGTCACGTTATCAAAAGCAAATCAATGCTGGACTTTGTAAGACACAAGTCCATATCAATAGTGTCATGTAGATAACAGAAAATTTGTTTGACCACCGCTCAATGTACAGAAGTCGGGAAGGACATGAACTGGTACACTCTGTTGACACAAAAGGATATATCAGGATGTGTCAGAGGCCATTATTGTTGAGCACCAATGACACTCTAATAGCGAGTCGTATCCTCAGGCGAGAGCTTTTCATCACCATCCAATAACAACTTCTCACTAGGAAGCATAGGTGTGAGCACACCTTTGGAGGTGGGCATATTGGTTCTGGACAATAAATCTTTAATGTAGTTATTTTGTGTCAGAACAAGTCCATTGGAAGTATCAGACCTTAATCCCAAGAAAATAACTCAAAGTGCCAAGATCCTTGACTACAAAATCATCCTGAAGCTGTGTAAGAAGTTTCTCGATAGTCGTAGAAAATGAGTTGATGATAATAATGTTATCAACATAGGTGAGGATACACATTCGAATGCCTATCTTGTTAAAAATGAAAAGAGAGACATCAGACTTTAAAGGTGTAAAACCCAGCTATAATAGTTTGGAGCTAAGGTGAGAAAACCAGGCATGTAGAGCTTGTTTGAGGCCATAAAGAGAATTATCCAACTTGCAGAGATAACCAAGATGTTGAGAATCCAAAAATCCAGGGGGCTGCTTCATCTAAACATCTTCATTAAGAAAACCATGAAAAAAAATATTTTGAGTATCAATCTGCCGAATAGCCCAACCACGAGAAATAGCAAGAGATAATAAGAGATGAATGGTAGTGGACTTAACAACTGGACTGAAGGTATCATCATAATCAACGTCATACTACTGTTTAAACCCTTTAGCAACCAGGCATGTTTTGTAGTGATCAATAGAGCCATCTGGCTTTTGCTTGAGTTTGAAAACCCATTTGCAATCAATAACGTTAAGATCAACATGAGGAGGAACTAAGTGTCGTGTCTTATTTTTTAGAAGTGCCTGAAATTCATCCTCCATTGTCTGACACTGGAGGGGATGCTGTTAGTTTATTTAATCTTGTATTTCAAATTATGTTAGTTAAGGGTAGTTATTAGCGGTTAAGGGTAGTTATTAGCGGTTAGTGTAGCTATTCTGTCTATATATTTATTGTGAAACAAGTTGAATAATGAGTAAGTTCGTTTATTGCCTCTCTTAGTTGTATGAGTGTATTATAACAATTGGTATCAGAGCGTGGTTACATGCCAAAGATCATGCCGAGAAATAATAACACTGGAGAGAGAGGAGAGTCGCCGAAGTCTGCAACAAAGGAAGGTCTGGTAACACTTCAATACCCGACGTTATCGAGAACCAACTACTCAGCATGGGCTATGAAGATGAAGGTCTATTTGCGTGCTCAAGGGGTGTGGGACGCAATCGAATCAACTGAGCCTCTGGATAGTCTTGATGAAAGGAAAGATCAAATGGCCTTAGCAGCTATCTATCAAGCAATCCCTGAGGAGATGTTATTTTTGTTAGCAGAGAAAGAGACAGCAAAAGAAGCATGGCAGACGTTAAAAACTATCCATGTCGGTGCTGAACGTGTAAAGGAGGCAAAGATCCAAACCCTGAAGATTGAGTTTGAAATTATGAATATGAAGGAGTCCGAGACTATTGATGATTATGCAACAAGATTGACAGAAGTTGTTAATAAAATACGTACTTTTGGAGACAAGTTTGAAGAGGCATACTTGGTGAAAAAATTTCTCCGCTCAGTACCTTCTAAGTTTCTTCATATCACATCGGCAATAGAGCAATTTGCCGATTTAAAGGTGATGACCATGGAGGAAGTCATCGGCCGTCTTAAAGCATACGAGGAACGGATCGGTGGCAACAAAGAGAATGTTGAGCATGTCTTATTGACTCAAGGAGAATGGAAGGAGAAAAAACGTAGCGACAATGGAGGCCATAGCCGAGGGCGAGGTCATAGTGGTCGCTGGAGAGGGAGAGGTCATGGTCATGGAAACAACTCATTTCATCAAGAGAAGAAGGCTGACAAGAGCAAGGTAAGATGCTACAATTGTCAAGGCCTAGACCACTATGCCTCAGAATGTCGGAAGGTGAAGTGTTATAATTGCCAAAAGATTGGCCATTATGCATCCGACTGTAGATCGAATGGGAGGATCAGGCGCACTTGGCTGAGACGCAAAGTGATGAGGATGAGCCAGCCTTACAGCACAAGTTTGTGAAGTCCGAACTCTCGGTTCACCAGAGTTGACGGAGATGGCTCTTTATGAAGAGAAGATTGTCCCGGAAGAAATTGAGAAGGTAAACAACATTTGGTTCCTAGATACGGGAGCCAGCAATCACATGACTGGTTGTCGAAGTTGGTTCTCAGAATTGAACGAGTCAGTGACCGGCACGGTGAAGTATGGAGATGGATCACTTGTAGAGATAAAAGGACGTGGAGATGTGAAGGTTGCGTCTGTGAAAAAAATAGAGAAGATGATTGATGAGGAGAAAATCGATGCCTATGTGAAGATTGAATCGAAGAAAAAAACAGAGAAGCGAGAAGAGAAGTAGAGCGATGGTGAGAAAATCGTTGGCACTGTGAAGTTTGAATCCGAGGAGAAGAGCGATGGCGTTGTGGCGGAGGTCCAGAATGTGGCAACGGAGGTAGCGAAAGCAAAGGAGATAAAAGAGAAGGACTATGACGGTGAGAAGAAGGAGGAGGACGGAAACACTGGCTGTGCTATTGAAAAACAGGTCGCTGGAGAAACGAAAGCAGAGAAGGAGAAGGAGAAGGAGGCCATTGTTTCCGACAGTGCAATTGAAGTAGCACAGGTAATTAAACCTGTTGAGGAAAAGCTATTGGCCGGACAAGTAGAACAGGTAATTAAAACTGTCAATGAAAAGCAATTACCCATTGAAAGGAAGACAGAGAAGAAGGAAGGCGGAGATAATGGCGGCAGCTTTCATCCTGTGAAGCGGAGTATATTGTGGTAACGTCAGATGCTTGTCAAGGAATATGGTTAGGACGTTTACTGAAAGAATTAGTTTGAAGAATGTAAGAATGTGAAGATCGAAATACAAGATTAAGGGGATGATTTGTTAGTTTATTTAATCTTGTATTAACCGTAATTCATTTCATTTACTGTTTGTATTTCAAATTATGTTAGTTAAGGATAGTTATTAGCGGTTAAGGGTAGTTATTAGCAGTTAGTGTAGCTATTCTGTCTATATATGTATTGTGTAACAAGTTGAATAATGAGTAAGTTGGTTTATTGCCTCTCTTAGTTGTATGAGTGTATTCTAACAGATGCTCCATAGCAATAATATGTGAAGTAGGTTCAGAGGTAGAAGACCGAACCACAGAGTATGTTACTATTCCATATATATGCACCTTGGGTTGATTGATATTGTTTATCAATCGAGTACCATACGATTGAGTAGTAGGTGCAGGATCCACAACTGAGGAGACAGTCGTATCAACCGTTGCGAGGGGAGCAACCGGTGCTACAGTAGTCGGTCGACCAGCGACCGAGGATCCGACTAGGAATTGCTCAATATCATCTGCTGGCGGAGGATCCGAGGCCCCAATCATTGGCGGAACAACAGATGTCTATTCGCGCGGCAGCGACGCAGAGGATTGCGGCGGCAATCCTAAAGCTGATGTGGGCACCAGATTTTCTTCATCCAAAGAGTTAGTAGGCACAGATATATGCATATGATCATTCTCCAAATTAGTACTATTGTTACCCAAATGCAAGTTGCACAAATCAGGGGCATTGTGAGTCGGCTGCAAGGTTGAGGAAGAACTGGGTGGGGCTCTCTTGAATAGAAAAACATTCCCATCAAATATGACGTCTCTAGAAATATAGTCATGACCAGAATCGGTGTCATGACACTTACACTCTTTATGTAAAGAACAATAGCCTAGAAAGACACATTCCTTGGATCGAAAAGAGAGCTTTTGTTTGTTATAAGAGCGAAGATGAAGTCAACAAGCACACCCACAAACTTTAATAAGGAGTACTTTGGTGGGGGTATGAAAACAATGTCTATGGGGCATTTTTTATTGACACGAGTAGGAAGACGATTGATGAGATATATGGTTTTAAGAAACGCATCATCCCAAAATTTAATAGGTACATCAGCATGAGCTAGAAGGGCTAGGCCAGTTTCAACAATATGACAATGCTTGCGTTTAACATACCCATTTTGTTGATGGGTGTGAGGGCACAAAACACGATGAGCAATTCCAAGGAAAGGAAAGAATGTGTTATGAATTTTCTAATATTTCCCACCCCAATCAAACTAGACACACTTAATTTTAGTATCTAGGAGGCGCTCAACATGAGCATGGAACTGTAAAAGTATACTAAGAGCTTCTATACGATTATGCATCAAATAGATCCACGAAAATTTACTGAAATCATCAATGAAGTTGATATAATATTTAAAGCCCCCAACAAATGGAGGTGTAGAACCCTAAACATCCGAAAAAATCAGTTCCAAAGGTGACGAAGACCTATGAAAAGAACTAGTGTATGGTAACTAATGACTTTTTGCTAACTGACACGCATTGCAAATTGGAAAAGGTGACTCACTAACACACGAAATATTATTAAGACATAAAATTAACTTTACTACTTGGGATGAAGGATGTCCAAAATGTGCATGCCATTGAGCGTGAGTAGTAGATCTGCTAACTAAGGCGTGCTTGAGATCATCGACATCAGATGACAGGATAGAGACCAGACTCACACCTTCCGTGTAGAAGACTTTTCCTTGACCGTCGATCCTTAATAGAAAAATTTCAAGGATGGTATTCAAAGAAACGTCATTATCACGAGAAAATTTATGAACGAAAAGAAGATGTTTGGAAATTTCAAGCACATGTAAAATATTACGCAATGCAAGAGGACGAGAAGCCGTATTAATTGAAGAATGACCAGTATGCAAAATACGCAAACCTACTCCATTGCTGACTTGAACTTGTTCACCTCCATGATAGCATTCACGCACAGCAAGATGATCCAGGTCACTGCTGATATGATCTGTGGCGCCATGTCGCTACACCAATTTGGATCAATCTTGTAAGAGAAAGTAGCCGCCAGTGTCGCAGAAGGCGGTTCATCTTGATAGGACTCATCCATCCTAGGCCAGCAGCGAATGACAGTATGCCTCATTTCGTCGCAGATCTAGCAGGAAAAATGAGCATAAGGGTCACGACGATCACCAGCAGGATGAGAGGGCATGCCATCTCATCCTGCTAGTGATCGTCGTGACCAGGATGAGAGGGCATGCCATCTTGAGAACGGCTATGACCACAATCCCTACGCCCATGGATCTTCTACTGACCACCACGACAAGCATAATTGGTCGAAGATCCCGGATTTAACTAAAGTTCAACTTGATGTTGTAGTTGGCGAGTTTCAAATGTCATTAGATGTGCAAACACATCATCAAGCGTCAGGGATTCATTCTTGGTAGTCATCGAGGTGGCAAAGGGATCATAGTCAGGGTCAAGACCAACGCGAAGATACGTGCTCACGCCATCATCTTGCAAGGCAGAGCCGACAGCGGCCAGCTCGGTGGCCAACCCTTTGATCTTGAAAAAATAATCAGCAGTAGATAGATCGCATTTCTTGGATGTGGCGAGCTCAACACAGATCTGAACAATGCGAGCACAAGTGGACGACGAAAACATCCGCTGCAGGGTATCCCACGCCTCCTTAGACGTAGTAACGGCAACCACATCATGAAGAATCTCCTCAGACGTGGAGGAGAGAAGGCCTCTAAGGACCTGTTAAAACTGATCATACCACCAATCATAAGTCGGATTAGAGACTAGGTCAGCAACAACAGCGGTTGAGGAAGGGACCAGCTTGGCAGGTGCGGCAATGGTGCCATCGAGGTAGCCCATAAGCTTCGTACTCCATAGGTAGGGGACGAGTTAAGCGTGCCATATGATGAAGTTGATTTTGGTGAGAGGGACTGTGACAACGTGGTGGAGAGGGATTGGGCCAAAGGTCAATGCCATAGTAGATGAGATTGTGTTGGAGATGGTGGATGGGGAGGAGTAAGAAGATATGATAGACATTGTTAATGAATAAACATTGGCTCTGATACCATGTTAGGTTGAATGACACTGTGAGGTATATGATCAGTCCTCATGTATTTATAGATGTGTATAATAAGGATTATAGGGTAGGCCTTGCTTGATCCATGGTAACAAGAAATCAGTAGATTCTCTTCCATTCATGGTAAGAGACTAGTAAATCAGTAGATTTTGCTCCATCTAGGTTAACAAACCAGTAAATCATTAGATTCTCTTTTTTTCATTTTTTATTTGGAATCTTCAAATTTCTTCTCTCTAATATCTAAGTAATTAATTATTCCATAAATTCTATAAAAATTGGAAAGACTATTTTCCCCTTTATCATTAATATTTTTACTTATACAAATCATTTTAACTACTTTATATAGATCTCATGTGATATTTTAAAATTATTGGGTATTAGAACTCTTGTTGCCATTCATGCTTCGAATATGCTCAAAAGTCAGGTCATGAATTAGGTCTTGTAAGTTGACCACTACCACACGTTGTGAGAATGTTTCGCTGTTGATAGCTCTTAATTTTCTCTCAATGGTTGGATTAAGCTTCTTAAGGTCAGTGAACATACTATTGGATACGTAAGGATTTCATAAGATGAATTACTTCATAATATTATGAATAATATGTATCATGATAATTAAAAATAAAGTAGAGTAACATTTTAAAATTTCATAACCAAAAAACTAAGGGATGTAATTAGAAAAGGTTTATAATTTGGGCATGCAGACATGAAGGTTTGAATTGAAATTAAATAGGGATTATTCAAACGATGTCGTGTTTTGTGGTGTTTTAAAACAACATATGGGTAATTCTAAACTTAAATTATTTATTTCTACAAATTTGATCCTAAATCCTTTACTCAGCAGCCTCTAATGTATTATTCTTTTTATTTTTTTATTTTTATTTTACTATAAAAATTTGAAAAATTGTTGTCTTCGTATTTATTTAAATATGTGGGGGCCAAATTGTAAATAGCCATCCAACTTGGGTAACTTCTCCATCACCCAACATTTGTTCAACAAATACAAACCCCAAGTTTCCAACTTGAATTATATTATAAGTATTTCAAAATTTGATGCTTATAAATACAAACCATGCTCATCCCATTTCTCTCCACACCCATTTCCTTATATTTTTCGACCTTTGCGATCCAATCCAAATGGGTCTCGTAAAGATTTCCTTCTCTCTCTTTTGTATCTTCTGTATCACTATCCTTCCTTCATCTCTCGCGCAAGACTTCCCTCAAGACTATGTTGATGCTCACAATATTGCTCGTTCCCAAGTGAGCGCGGTCCAAGTTGGCATCAAACCCATCCAGTGGGATGAAGAACTTGCAAACTATGCTACACAATATGCCAATGAACGTAGCAACGACTGTCAATTGTTGCACTCTAATGGGCCTTATGGCGAGAATCTTGCCGTGCATTCTAGTGAAATGACAGGCATTGAAGCAGTTCAAATGTGGGTGGATGAGCAACAATTCTACGATTATGCCTCCAACACCTGCACCGAAGGAAAAATGTGCGGCCACTACACTCAAGTGGTGTGGCAAAACACGACAAAAGTTGGATGTGCAAAAGTGAGGTGCAACAATGGCGGTACATTCATCACCTGCAACTATGACCCACCCGGCAACGTCATTGGGGAGTGGCCATATTAAAGGACCCTTCAATTTAAGGAATAAACTATAAAGCGTGCAAGTTTTATATTATGTTTATGACATCATTTTTACGTATTAATAAATAAAAATAATGTAGGATTGTTCGATCGATCTTGCTTTATCAAAGTTTATTATGTAACCTATTATTTTTAATAAAATATTAAATATACAATATAGTTTCATTATCGTGGTTACTTTTAAATTTTAAATGAGTTAGGATTTTATTGATAACAATATAGAAAAAAGATACCTAAAATATTTTTATAATATGAAAAAGTGAATATGCTAAAAACATAATAAAGAGATAAGAAATAAGATTTATCTTAGGGACACAATTTCATATGTAATTTAAATTTTATTTTATGTTTTTAAGTTCATTGTTAGGAAACCTAGAACAACAAAGTATTTAATAAGTTTAAAACTCAAACCTAGACCGAGTTCGTTTATTTGGTTACTTTAACCTTACTTAACTTTCAAGGAAATCAATCGGTTCAGGGTCTTAACTTACAATTTTGTGTGTGTGTGTGTGTTTTTCTTTTTTCTTAATTCATATTGAGCTTAATGTTCATATTAAAAGACAAACGATTCCTACAAATATTTCTTAAGAAAAATCTAAGCTAGCTACTTACCTCATTGTCAATGTTTGAGACCTCTGTTCTCGAGATTTCGATATCTGAATTATTCCAAATTTTCTCTAATAGTGTAACAACCCAAGTCCACCACTAGCAAATATTGTCATGTAATAACCCTAAAAAAGTTAGATAAAAAAGAAGGGAAACTTTGTCCCACATTGCTAAAGTTGAGAGGGGGGCGGGGGGTTGGCCTCCACTATAGGAGGGAGGTCCTCCACTTCATTTTATCATTCCAATTGAACGGTTTGAGCCAGTCGGAGGGCACACTTTCTGAAGGCTCAAGACCAACATTTTGGCTGATTCTGCTTGGGTCTGATACCCTCGGACCATTTACTATTAATTTCAATTCTTCAGAAGCATTTAAGGTTAGTACGATTGTCTTTTAGCTAGTTTAAATTTTTTAAGTAAGTTTAAATTATTTATGCAAAACTAGGTGAGCCAATTCCCACGTGACCCTAATGTAAATGTAAGTATTTTCTTAAATATAATCATGTTAGAAGTACTAGGAGTACAATACAAGGAAGTCTTATCGATATCATGACCATAGGGAGTACTTAAATTCTTAAAATTCTTCGTCTTACAGGGAATATACTACTTTTTCACTAAACAATGGTTCGAGCCCCAAGCATGCTCCAATGGTCATGAAGTTTACTAGTCCATTGAAAGTCCTGATTTAGGTTCATCTATAAAATTTCATGTCATTCAAGGTCATTAAGGTCGTGAACCCTAGATAGTATGCCTTAGGGGTATTATGGTCATTTTACACCTTTACTTGGTTTACCTACTTAACCTTATCCGATTACCACCAAATTTCATATATAACCTTAATATGTTATAACATATTTGGCATTAAAATTTCGTGAGTAGTGGAGTTCAGAAAATGACAATCAACCAAAACACCCTTGATCTTCAACGAAATTACGAAAATGCCATGAATCAGAAAATGAGATTCGCGGTCGGGTACTTACATCTCGCATAAAATCTATCGTGTCTTCGTTCTCCACTGTTGATTCTTTGCCAAATCTAAGTATGTTCTAGAGGAGACACATCTCATCATATCCAACGGTGAGAATTCAAAATAGAGGCCAACTGTCTGCTGATTTGAGAAGATATTTCTAACAAAAATTCTAGAAAACTCAAATTCGAGTTCACTATGATTCTAGAGGTTTTAACGTTGGTTTAAGCCCCCTTAGAAAGTCTAAAGTTCGGGATTTCATTTGGAGCAAGAATCGAACTTAGTCGAGCCTTCAATCACGAGTTATAGCCTCTAAGATTTTTGGTTTCTTACTCTTAGATTTCTTTTGAATTCGAGAGCCATAGTGATAACTCTTTAAAAGTAGAGTCCTATCAAGTCTTTTTGTTTTTAATATGACACTCGTATTCACCATTTTCTCATTATTTACCCCATTTATTCTACTTAGTGAGCATGAAATCGTTTATTGCGGTCCAACATGAAAAAAAAATATGATTTTGCATAAATCGATCTTAATTGTACATTTAATTGAGTTATGTGGTAAAATTTTAGACATTTATGCTCATGAGGGAGTAGCAAATCTGGAAATAAATGGGGGATGACATGAAAATTTTAAATCCACATCAGCAGTCTAAATGGGTCATTGATTACCGAACACGAAGAACATCCTATGTGGACAACTTATTCCTTTTCAGCTCTAAAGGCCCAATGAGGAAGTGGACAACTTTTTCCTTTTCAGCCTTAAAGAGGAACTCATGCTCAATATAAAAGGAAAAGGAAGACCAAGAGGAGGGAGCCACATTTTGGGGAGAAAATCGAATTACACAGCAGCAGCCTCTGCTGCAGTGAACTGCTGTGAAACCAGAGAAGAAGAAGAAAACCCTAATCCAGCAGCTGTTGAAAGCAGAAGGAAAAAGAGACCAACAAGGATTGATTAGGGCAAAGAGGTGAACGTGAGAGCTCAAGAGAAGGGAACTTCCATTGACGAACGACAACAAACCGGGATAACTCTCTATTTCCTTATTCCATCAATTTTACATGATGAAAATGTGGATTCGTTTAATTCAGTTTGTATGGAAAGCTAAACTTAATAGAAGAGGCGAGAGAGTTTTATATAGTTTAAGTATGTTGACGGTATGATTTTAGTTTATTAAAGAGTTGTTGTTAATGATTTATATGTATGTTTAATTAGCTACTTTACATACATAGTTGTTCTCTTATTCGGGAGAAGAGATGGAGCAATGAAATCCTTTTTAATACTCTAGTTCCATAGCAAGGAGACTTGAAGGGTAATAGAAGGGTTAGGAATAATTCTTCTCCTGGAGCCTTGTTAATAGAAATTACAACAATTATGGAAATAATCACCATTCATGACTCTCGGAAGTGGACTTGGGAATCTATTAAAAGGAACTAAAATCTACCACAAAACTCAACAATTTATCTATTTAATATCTCTTAGCCGAATCTTCCTCATTATAGTTGATTTTCTCAGCATTTTCTGTTTTTCAACAGCAATGACACTCTGTTTTAGTTTTGTTTAAATAGTTAAAATCACCCCACCCATTTGGATGTTACCCAAAAACTCACTTAATTTCCAGGGATAAAATTAACCAAAAAGATAGGTTCCATGTAGAATCGATAATTTACTTATTACTTGCTATTTGTGATAGTGCATACTTGCACTTATTCTTGTGAATTTTACATCATTTTATTATATACATCCACAAGCGATCACATAGTCTATTATTTCCTTTCAAACTTGTTCTTACACCTTCTAAATAAAATTACCCACAAGTTTGGAGTGTTGAATGAGCCTCAAACACCGAGCTCAAATTCAGACCACCATTAAAGGTTAGAGGTTGAAACATGAAAATCCAATTCTAGTCCACACGTAAATTCATTAAGAGAAACCTATCTCATTCGATTTCTACACCTCCAAGGAAAATTTCCAATGAAGACCACAAAGTTTAACAAGTCCTGGAGCGTGCCCAAGTGAAGAAAATCGTTTTTGGACAAGATTTGAGAAAGGATCGAATTCTTACTAACAATCCATTTTCTTTAAAATTGATCCTTTCTTTAGCTTAAAAGAATTAAGGCAAGTATTTTTACGGAAAAAATTGAGAGGTAATACATCTTAGATTAGGCTGCCCAAGAAAACAAACATCTACATTTATGGGTAAGTTGCAGATCAAGGAACAATTTCAAAAACCAAGACGACACGCTTAAAGACGTTCTTTCCAAATAAAAATTAAAGTTTGAATACATTGGACCTAATAAAACAACTTCGAAGAATAGAGTAGTTAAAACACGTTGTGGGTCTATATGACACCTGCTCCAAAACCACGTCGATCCTCGACCAGCTTCATCTTCTCCTTGAAAAACATGAGAAAACTTGAATGAGTACAAAAATTCAGTAAGTAGCCTACTTGTAGGCTCTTTGTCGAGTCCTTAGGTTTTGTTAGGGTACCACACTTTTTCTTGTCATGTTCATGTTCTTGTTGTTAGAACTTAAGTCCTTGGGTTATTTTCTTGAGTTCTGGGTTCTTTCCATAATCTAGCCCAAGGACCATGGATCTGAGGTCTTAACCTTGGTTTTTATCTAAAGACCTTACTCTTAAGGTTTTCGGTTCTTAGTCTTGGAAACATGGATCTTTGTTTGTGTTCTAATTCTTATTCTTGTTCTGGACCTTCGTCTTGTTTTTAGTTTTTGTTTTGTTCTTATTCTGCTCCTTAAGTCACTCCCCTTAGGATTTAAGGTACAAGACATGAACCTGCCACCTGTATTTAAGGCTTAATGCATTCCAAGCAATACGGTCTGAACTTATATAGAAGGCTTCTTGCATTCCAAGCAACGTAGCATGAACATGTATCTAGGACTTCATGTGTTTACTACGATACAGTCTAAAACCTATACCCAAGACTTCTTACATTTCAGACCGTGTATTTTGAAATCTGTGTCCAAGGCTTCTAAGCAACACAATCTGAAAACCTATGCCTAAGGTTTTTTATGTTCTAAGCAGCTTAGCTTGAATACCTATGACCAAGGCTTCATACGTTCTAAGTGGCATAGTCTAAAACCTGCATCCAAGGCTCTATACATTCCAAGTAATTCAGTCTAAGTTATGAACTTGATGTAGTATGGGAGATCTATGAGTTTCTTTGGTTTCTAAGTCTTGGGATCTTGATCCTTTGTTCTGAGCATTCATTCATGTGTTGATGGACTTGGCTAACGTAGTGTACGGACCGAGCTAACTCGATAACTCCAAAAATACAAGTAAATTTTTTGCGAAATAAATCAAATGGAATTTAAAGCATAACATACATTATATTTATATTACATCAAAACAAAGTTTATACAAAAGTATTTAAAACACAACAAAACAGCTAAAACACAAAATAAGGAACGGATACAAAACATTTTAAAATAAAAGGGTCGATGACCTTGAGTGAAGCTCGTCTATGGCACCTATTCTAGAGTCCGCTCCTAACCTCAATCAACTCCTTATTACTAGAAAAAAAAATATATTGGAACGTGTTTTAGAGGGACGACTTAGCCCATAGTCCCAATTGAACTTTTACATCTTTCTTCTCGTCGACCATGGCTACTTACTTCGATGATGACGTTGAATTAGAAAGAAGATCGATGTGAATTTAGCAAGGAAAAGGCGATGAAAGTGGAGGATGGAAATAGGTAAAAGCATTGAAATTGTGAAGTTGGGGGGAGAAGGTGTTGGCTATGAACCCGCCGTTTTCTTCTCCGTTTTCTTCTCCGTTATCTCCTCCGCTTCTTCTCTCCAAACTCTTTTCCCCTATTTTCCTCAATTTACCTTTCTATCCAACAATTATACCAAACCAATCCAATTTTTCCTTTTTTTTTTTCTATTTTATTATTATTTCATTTTTCAAAAAATATTTATTTATTCATTTAAAATATATTTTTTAATTTTTTCTTTAAATAAATCTTCACGAAATTATCATCTATATTTTGGTAAACAGTACGAGCTCAACCAAACTTCAAAAAATTTAATCCTTCATCCTATGCCAATTATTAATTTATTAATATTTACGATGTCAATTTAATTTGTCGACTATTTAAAATGAGTGCAAATGAAAAGATGTCTCATGTTCACCGTGAAAAAAGACGTTCATTTTTTGACCTAATTTCCAAACATGTTTTACTCATTTTATGACTCCTATCTTCTCCCTATATAAACCCCTCAACTTCATCCAAGTTGTACAATACAACGCAACCACAATGGACCCTCGAACAACCTCATTTCTTCTCTCCCTACTACTCATCATCTTCTTCAATTCACCCTTTGCTGCTTCCGAGACATTCAACGTCGTCAGTTTCGGAGCCAAACCCGACGCCAAAACAGACTCGTCCAAGGCCTTCCAAGCAGCATGGGCGCGTGCTTGTACCTCTTCTACGTCCGCATCCATTTACGTCCCAAATGGCAGATTCTATCTCCGCCATGCAACTTTCAATGGGCCATGCAGAAACGACGCCATCGACATACACATCGATGGCACTCTCGTGGCTCCTTCCGACTTCCATGTTAATGCCAACTCTCCAAATTGGATCATTTTTCACCTTGTTAATGGAGTTTCCATCTTTGGTGGCACTCTTGATGGTCAAGGAGCTGGATTGTGGGCTTGCAAACGTTCTGCCAAAACCTGCCCTCGTGGAGCCACGGTATACTCATTCTTTTCAGTTGTAATTCAATTCCTTTTTTTTTTAGAAAAGGTTATAAGTATCATATACTTTGTTTTGTGTATGTGCAGTCGTTGGAATTTACCGATTCCAAAAACATTATGATAAGTGGATTAACATCATTAAATAGCCAGATTTTTCACATAGTAGTGAATGAATGCCACAATGTGAAAATGGAAGGACTAAAGGTCTCCGCTTCTGGTAATAGTCCCAACACGGATGGTATTCACGTAGAGCTATCATCTCATGTCACAATTCTCAATTCAGATATTAGCACCGGCGACGACTGCATCTCAATAGGCCCCGGCACCTCCAACTTGTGGATTGAGAATGTTGCTTGTGGACCTGGCCATGGAATTAGGTACTTGTTAAGTTTTTTTTTTTTTTTTTTTTTACTTGAAAAACAAAATCAATTGACAACGAGAGGAGTAGCCTAAGTATCTTAAAAAGATGGTGAGGTCTCTTAACACTCACTATTTAATCCGTTGATGCAGCATTGGGAGTTTAGGAAAAGCGTTGAAGGAGGATGGAGTTCAAAACGTGACAGTAAAATCTTGTAGATTTATGAACACCCAAAATGGAGTGAGAATAAAAAGTTGGGGAAGGCCAAGCAGTGGGTTTGCAAGAAACATTCGTTTTCAACATCTCAAGATGACTAATGTCAAGAATCCCATCATAATCGATCAAAATTACTGTCCTTACAATAAAGATTGCCCTGGCCAGGTACATTTCAATATTTGTATGCATTAAAAGAAAAACATTATGTTTAAATATAAAATTTCATTTTCGTTCTTCTAATTGAATAGGCTTCGGGAATTAAAGTTAGTGATGTGACATATCAAGACATTCGTGGGACAGCCGCCACTAGATTCGCCATGACATTCGATTGTAGCCCAAAGTTTCCATGTGTGGGAATAAAGTTGGAAGATGTAAAGCTGAGTTACAAGAATGGAGCAGCCAAAGCTTTGTGCAGTCATGTTAGAGGAACCGTTACGGGTTGTCAGTGACTGATAAGTTTGGTAGAACTCTTTCGTGTAGAGAACTTTGTATTATTAGAAAATGATGCTAAATTGTTTTTCTACCTCTTCCACCAAATGTCAAAATATGTATTTAGAGGTAAATTGGGACATTCCCGACTACCATTTATGATTTAAAAACCATACACCAAATCAAACACAATTCATGTATGTACCCAATACACGTAACTAAGAATGCATGTAATAAATGTTATCAACGAATGAACCTTCATGTACTTACACATGTATCTATACAAGTAATTCTTCAACACCCTCCCTTAAACTGAGTTTTGATCAAATCAGCTTAGGACTTTACTTCGTCTTCTTGAACCACATTGAATTATGTACATCCCCATAAACTTCTCGAACAATGGTTGTTTCAAGGGCTTTGTGAATAGGTCTGCCATTTGTTTATCACGTTGCCAAAAATTGAGCTCAATAGTATCTATTGTGATAATATGTCAACTAAAGTTGTCTAAAAATCTATCGTTTTGAACCACATCTTGGATTCTGCAAATCCCATATTTTTTCTAAGCTTCTCAAATAATGGTTGTTTCAAGGGCTTTGTGAATAGGACTGCGATTTGTTCATCACTTCGGCAAAAATTGAGCTCAATAGTACCTTTTGTACACAAAACATGCAAGAAATGAAACTGAACATCAATGTGCTTACTCTCCTTCTCTGCAGCACAGGGTTTTCAGACAACTTGATAGATGACATATTATCACAATAGATAATAGTTAAACCTGGTTGCTTCTAATTAAGAATTTCAAGTATCTTTCTTAACCAAATTGCTTGACATGAGCATGCTACTGCTGCCACAAACTCTGCTTATATTGATGAGTGTGTCACAATAGGGTGTTTCTTTGAAGACCAGCAGATAGCTTCTGAACTCATCATAAAAATACTTCATGAAGTGCTTTTACGATCATTTATATCACCTGCATAGTCGCTATCTTATAGCCAACCATCTTTAGATAACTTTTTTTTTTTTTAGAATACTCCCAAATAAAAAGTTCCTCTTAAATATTGAAGTATCCTTCTTGCTACATTGAGATGTTTCTCCGTTGGATGCAACTTATCATAATAACATCATACATGATGTCTAGTCATGTTGAGGTTAAGTACATCAAACTTTCCACAATTTGCTTGAAGTATTTATTATCAAGCTCTCGCCCTTCAATATAACTTCCCACAATTTGCTTGATGAGATGACCATCATGCTTGACATGATGCACGACTGTCGTTGTACCTCCGAACATCCAGCTACAAATAACTAACCCGACCATGCAGGCTTAGGAGGTGTGCGAGCCCCCTTGTGGGCCCACGTTTGTACGTGGGTCGTGTGTAGAAAAGTATTGCACATGCAATTATTCTAGAGTGGAGACCACCTAAGAGACTATAATTTTAAATGATAGGTCCTTATTCATGATTGCATAAAGTTTGCATTTCCTGACCCCAATAATGGGGTCACTTACCGAGTATTTTTTATATTTCAGGTAAAGGCAAGACACCCACGTACGGTTGACATCGACATTGTTGGGATTTATGCCCTAAAGCCTCCTAATTGATTATTTAGTTTTTAATAATAACTTTTTTTATTTTATTTGTAATTTAATTGTATCAAAGGTTATTAATGTAATCTTGAATAGTTTGTAGTTGACCTATCGTGTTCAAGTAATAACCTGAAGAGTCTATAGTATATGGATAAGGTTGGATGTCTTATCCTACTAACACTATTGATACGGCCCACTTTGTGATCATTACAAATGATTTGATCCAAATCGTTCATGTGGAGACATGTAAGTGAAGTTATCCTATACAATGAGTTTGTATAAGACTGGACCAAGAAATATCTAATCACTCTTTATAAATCCGTTAATTGAGAAGATTAATATTTCACTTGATGATCATATGCGACTCGGTCTTAATCTTGAGTGAGTTATGAACTCTTGAGGTATTGTCCTTTAATTTACATGGGTGAGAATGACTTTGTTAGTCGATTCAATATGCCTACCAGTTTGGGGACTACCAGTTTGGGGACTTCAAATAGGGAGTTGGGAATATAATACTAGGAGATGGAATTCACTCATTTCCATATAAGGGAGGTAGATGAGTTGTTTTCTTAAGTACTGATTTCAGGACTTGAACAATGGGGCCCCACCCTCTCATTGGCCCGAGAGGGACTTGATTTATGATTGGATCATAAACAAATTGTTCATTAGATAAGTAGTGGTACTTAACGTGAAAGATGTAATTATATGGGTAAAACGGACTTTTGACCCAACTGTAATTATGAACAACTCGTAAAGGATCGACTTCCTTACAATTGGTTAAATCAATGGAAATAACTTGTCCTGCAGTACATAAGAGTGCAACTCTAGGTCTATATTAGAGTGACGTATGAAAATTGATTAATTAAAGAGTTTAATTAATTAATTTTGTATAATTCAAACTTATATTTTGTAGGTTCATAAGGTCCCCTTGCTAGTTCATCGTAACACTAAAAAATTTAATTTATTTGAAAGAAAATTTGAAGTGCACGCATTGATATTTAATATATTAAATATAAAAAAAATTAATTTGAAATATCAAATTAATATTTAGATATATTAAATAAACCGATAAAATATATTTAATTTGAAAGATTCAAATTAATATTTAATGTATTAGATATATTAAAAATATATATATTTATTGTATTTAATTTAATTTAATTAAATATTAAATCAATTAATGTGATATATTAAATTTGAATGAGATTTAAATAGTTGAATATATATTAAGTTATCTTATCTTATTTAAATAGAATTTGTATGAGATATTAAATATACCAATATATTATTTGACAAGGATTCTCTAAGAGTCCTTATAATAAGATCGTTTGGTTGAGCCAAAGACATACGAATCTCTCCAACTTCCTCCTCAATTACATCAGACAATTCTCCAAAATTTTCTTTTTGAGATTTTCTTTGAAGAGGTTTGCAGAGTTTATACAAGGTAGAGTTCTTGCTTTCGAATTTATTGTTTTGTTTTAATTCTTAATAAAATCAAAACGGTTATCAATGCTTCCGCTATGTGGATGAATAGTTCATTCCCTTCGGACATTGCATCAAAGGCCATGAAACCTAGTTACATTTATTTGAGTAGATCTAGGTTAGGTTGGTATAGGACGTTGTTATTTTAATATTTTTCTTGATTTTTGTTTTAATTTACTTTGAATATTTAATTTATTTTGTTTTAAGATTTTTTTGTAAGCCCACAAATCTTTAATATTGTTTTAAATTAATGTATCTGCATAAAGAAATTATGTCATGTATGTGGTAGCGACTTTAAGCCTTTAAAAATTAAGATGATTATAAAACACATGAATAAAGTATTAGGTATTGATATGTTGAGTGAGAATAAAAGGTTGCGTGTCACCTTAACAGCCGTCCAAGCAACCTCACCTCGTCCCTCAGATCAAATCTCCGATCCCATCCCTTCCGCCGTTGGATGAGAATCTGAGGGTTCACATGGGCGTGGAAAAGAGCCCACGTGATAGCTCTACGCCCACTCGCTACATGGCGAGTGGTATCACGCGCTTCTCTTTTTCTTCTCCCATGATGTACGAACGTTGTAGAGAGGAGGAGAAAGTGGTGGCGTGGAAATGACTCTAACGATTCGCTTTCTTCTCTCTCTTGTTTGGTAATGGAATGAGGGGAGAGAGAGAGAGAGAGAGAGAGAGAGAGAGAGAGAGAGAGAGAGAGAGAGAGAGAGCTTGTTTCTTCCCTTTCTTCTCCGTTCTGCTCGTAACTCCTTCGATTTCTTCGCCTTCGTCTTCCATGTCCTCCTCCTAAACCCTAACTCTCTCCTCACTCCCCCATTGCTGCCCTCTCTCTTTTTCTTTCAATCCTGCTCTACCGTGTTCTCAGCGTCTGCTTTTCTGGTTTTGCTTTTCTCTCTCGGTAATTTTCCTTATCGGTTCAAATGCTGTATGTTTCATGTTTGTTCTAATTCTAATTCTTATTCTTATTATTTTTTGTTTTCTAGCTCTAGAGGGCTTTGTCTGCTTTATAATCTATGTTTCTTTTAATTTATTGTTTGTTTGTTTGATTCACATGGTTAAAAGTCAAGGCCATGTGCGAGTTCAGTTGTTTAATCAATTTCGCATCCTTTTGATTCTTGCGGATTGCTTCGTTAACCATGTTCCTGTTCTTAGCTATCTGCTATTTTTACGAATCCTTAAATGATATAGTCTGTTTTTTTTTTTTTTGTGTTAATGCTATTGCAGGCGAAGTTCGATCTCTCCCTTCTGACTTCTCGTTGATCTAGATTTCCTTGAACTTTTTGAAGCTGGTGAGTGTTGGCCTTCTGATTTTGATATTTTTCTTTCGGAGTTGATGATCTCGTAGACTTTTTTGCTTCGTACTGCAGGCATGCCATTTCTTGTATGTTTTGACATTTAAACAACGATTTATTTGTTTCCAGGAGTTTTTTAAGATGCTACTGTCTATCCTTGATTATGGGGTTCTTTACTTTCTTTGTGCAATAGAAGTTAGTTTCCGTTGTTGAATGCTGGGTAGTGGATATTTGATCTGAATTCCATTCCCAATTGTCATTAATAATTGTTGATTTTGAAGAAATTTCTTGGCTAATTAGATTCATATCTTTGACCTTGCCTGTGAAACTGTTATCCAAAGCCATTTTGTGTTTTTGTTTTCATCTAAAAAACGTGTGTTAAATTATTGTGTACATTGAAATTAATTTTCAAAATTCGTGATTTGGAAAGAAAGAGTAACTTCATTTGTTCTGAAAAGAATAAATCACATGTGAGATTTAAAGTAAAGGAAAATAAGAAAAAGAGAATTTTATAGTACAGCTGTCCATTTACTAAATTTTTGTTCTAATGCACGTAAAGTTATTTTGAAAATAGTTCTTAAACAAACCTTCAATTTTTTTTTTTGGTTAATTATAAATTTAGTCTCTAATACTTGATTTTCTATTTAATGCCTAAACTTTTAGATTTTCAATTATGTTCCTATTTGTTGAAATGTGGTTATATGAATAATATTGTGACATGCTTATTGGACAAATGGAAGGGACTAATCAACATGACAAAATAAGGTGGGATCGTTTGTAAAATGCATCCATTATGTCTCTTAAAAAAGAGAGTATGTTTGCATGTAATACATACCTTAATGATTCTACCAGTGTTAGATCTTTTGTTACCCGTGTTATGCTTTCATTCAATGTATCTATCAATGGTTCTCTAATATGATTTAAGACAAAACTATGCCAGTTATTGAAAATTGCTTTATAGCAAAACAAAATCCTAGAATGCAATTTTTAAGTGGTTAATTGTATTACTTCATGTAGGTTTGGAAGCATGATTGTCTTTTTTTTAAAAAAAAAAATAATAAAATAAGAAACAATATAAATTGATGTATGAAATTTTCAGAAGGGATGAATAGTCCATGATGATTACAAAGACATTTCCTGTCATACAAAGGATGAATCAAGTTTAGAAGCATCCCTTTTGTTTTATGGAGTTTATCAAACTTAAGAACAATTGGAAACATTTTTGGAGCTTCTTTGATTACGCTGTGATTGTAACTTTGCTCTTATTGGTTTATGGAGGTCGCAATTAAAGTGAATAATAGCTATTGTAGCTTTATTCCCTTTGAGGTTAAATGAATGTAGAATGATTTCTTCTTTATGGTCCTCGTAAGTTACTAGAAGAGATCCTTAAGCAGGTGCGCGAGGAGGAATCGGGGGAAGTTTTGCCCTTCTCAAAGAATTTGGCTAGGGCCCTAAAATATGGAAGTTGTGCTTCAGGTCAATTCCCTTCAAAAGGGAATTCTTCTAAAGGCAGTGTTGTGGCAAAGGAAAAAAAATTCAAAATCAAAAGAACTTGTTAGCTTATTAAGATCTTGGGAAAATGAAGTGCTGGAAGTCCCCATGGACAACAATAGTGAAGTTTTCCTTTGGGCTTTGGTATTAAGGGTTTTATTTATTTATTTTTTATTTTCAATTGCCCATTAAGTCTTATTTGACAGGACTGGAGACCTTTTCTTTGATGGCTTCCTTTTTGTGTACTTGTTTTTTGGATGCCGGTGTCTTCTTTCTTTCTTTCTTTTTTTTTTTCTTAAGGAAAGATGTTTATTCATAGAAAAGGAAAAAGAAAAAGAAAAAAAAGGTGAAGAGACAATGCAGATTAGGAGTAAGCAGACCATGATGTTTCCCCATGAAGCTTCTATCTTGGAATTTTTTAGGCCTTGGAGCTCCCAATAATAGAGTTCTGGTCAAGGATACGATTAGCAAAATGAACCCTGATGCGGTTGTCCTCCTAGAAATAAAGTTCAATTCTTTGAATAGAAGACTAATCAAGTCTAGCTGATGCTCAAGAAAAGTTGACTCATAATCAACTTGTTATATGATGTTGGAGGTGTTCATCCATTTCTTGGGATAGGGATAGTTATTTGGCAAACCACTTGACTTCTTTGTGGAACATTCTCCTTTAAAAGAATAGGAGAATTCTTTAAAGAAGTTAGAGGGTGGAAGGGCTCTAGAGGCTCATCTTCACAAAAGAATTTCCTTGCAAAGAGTTCGGAAAGAGGACACCGTGTTGAGGCTTTGAGGTGAATTGAACCAAATCGGTCAATCCATGGAAGAGATGTGTAAAATTTGTTGATTCCTTTTGAACCAAATTTCAGATAGGAGAGCTTTCACTGCATTAGACCATAGCACCTGAGATTTTTGTGCTAAAGGAGGATCAACCAACAAGTGAAGAACATTCTCCAATGTACATAAAAGATCTAATATAATTTCCACTAACATTGACTTGAGTAAGGGAAATTGAAAATTTTGTTGTCAAACATCTCTTTCTGATATACAAAACTAATAGATTGACAGGGAGATGCAGTGCTGAGGAAGCTTACTTTGTAGAACCTCATAACATTTAAAAATGTTGGTCTCTCGATGGTTGGTTGTTGGATTATATTGTATGACCTCCTTCGAGAGGTAGGAAGATTTTACAATACATGCGGGAATTAGTTTATGCTTTTTGTGAACTTGAATTGAATCCCTTACGAAATATTATTATTATTTGTTCATCAAATTAAGTGGATGAGGTGCATTATTTGAATGAAGACTTAGTCCTTTGTTGTAGGAGCATAAATAATTTGCAGTGTGAGGTTCATTATTTATGTCTTACAAGCCACTTAGTCTTGCTGATAAAATGGCATGCTGATTTCATATTACTTACTATTTTTTGGTTATATTCTCTACAGGTTGAAACTTGAAATGGCCAAAGGGAGCAAGGGACGACGCAGGTTGGCTTCTCGTCAATTCAGGTCAAACCCATATCCACTCCCTCCTTCTAAGAGGGGTTTCCCAGAGGATTTGTGCCCAAAGGATTGTGTCAGCGCTCTGGATAAGAAGTACTGGGAAGATGCAACATGCTCCATATGCATGGAGTACCCACACAATGCTGTTCTTTTACTTTGTTCATCTCATGATAAGGGTTGCCGTCCCTATATGTGTGGTACAAGCCTACGTTATTCGAACTGCCTTGATCAGTACAAAAAGGCTTACACCAAAGTAATTTCATCCAACAATGCACGACCAGTAAGCGCCTCAATTGATAACCCAGCTGGTGTACAGGACCCAAGTTTTCTAGGTGAAAAACATGAAGTGACCGAGCTTGCATGCCCCCTCTGTCGTGTACAGGTGAAAGGATGGACTGTGGTTGAGCCTGCCCGAGAATACCTGAATACTAAAAAGAGGACCTGCATGCAAGATAGCTGCACGTTTGTTGGAAATTACAAGGAACTAAGGAAACACGTGAGATCAGAGCACCCATCTGCAAGGCCTTGGGAGGTGGATCCTGTACTCGAACAAAAATGGAGAAGACTGGAGCGGGAACGCGAGAGGAACGATGTGATGAGCACAATCAGGTCGACAACACCTGGAGCTGTGGTGTATGGGGATTATGTGATAGAAAGAAATAGTATTGGATTTGAATCTGAAGAAGAGGAAGAAGCGGGGTTGAATGCAAATGCTGCAGAGAGGGATGATGGGGGCTTCGGAGTGGGTTTTGATAGCAATTTGGTGAATATGTTTCTTCTGTTACATGCTTTTGGTCCATCAAGTGGCGACGACCTCAACAGACGGCTTAGACATCCGGAGAGGAGTTTCTCTCCCAGATCAAATGAAGGAGCTACTACTACTACAGGTATTATTCCCAACACCACTCCGCTTAGTAGCATTGACTCCATTAACTACGGCAGTGATAATGGAGGAAGTGATGAGAACAACAATGGGGGGACAATACAGTTGGGGGGGCGTTCGGGTAGGAGACGTAGGCATAGATGATCAAATTTGGGGGGCGGGGCACGGAAACAGGAAACAGGAAGGAGGAGGGAGGGGGTAGGAATAGGAATAGGCATAGGAATAGGATTAGGAAGCATTTCTCAGGTACATACATAGCTTAAGAAAAAGGAGGAGAAAGTAGAAGAAATTTGAAATAAAGGAACGCAAGTTGTTGTGGTGGAGTTGTTTTGGTTGCCCCATTGGAAAGGGGAGATGGAAAAGTGGGCAGGTTAGACTGTCCTCCATGTAATTTATATTGTGAATTGTATAATTCTAGGATTGCCTGATCCTCCTCCTCTTCATCATTAACCTCATTTGATGGTTGAAATTTACTTGTAATCATCTCCAAATTAATGTATCTTCTAGACGTTTGTTCTTTACAAAGTCATTATTAGACAAACCAAATGACACACCAATTTGTTTAGACATGGTTTATGTTGCATTTTTCTTAGCTTCCAAACATTGTCTTGCATTGCTTTTTCTCCAAGTTGTATGCGAGATTGACTCATTTTTCTCATCATTTTAACCACGATTTTTTATATCTATTAGGACTTGTTGGGTTGAAGGTTTTGTTTAAGATGTCTGAAAATAAAATGTTTATGAACATGATGTCTCGGAATATGATACTTGAGAACTAGATATGCAAGCAACTAATATTTTTATTTGGTTGGTTATGTGTTAATTCCAATAATTTTATTAACTAGATTTAGGTAATTAATTGATGGTTAGTTAATTTGTTTTATTAATAAAATTATTAAAATAAATTTAACCCACTAACATTCTATTTAATTTTTTATTCATTTTAAGTTGATTTTAGTCTTCAACTAAATTAATTTAATAAAACTATATAATTTTTTTTTTCTCATGATGAGTATAATAATCAAATGGAAGAATTAATTACACCTATTATGTTTAAAAAATTAAATACAATTAATTTATCTCACTTCTAACCTAAAATTCATAAATTGAAATTTATGGTTATTTTTTTAGTTTTTTCTCATACTCCCTTTATAAATTATTTGAAAACAATTGATAATAAAAAAAAATTGATCAAGAAAAAAATGAAATAAAAAATAAATGACGAAAAAGGGTTATAAATAGCAATAATATTAAACAAATAATTGAAGGAATAAAAGAAAATCATATATAAAAGAATAACAAAGAGAAAGCAATAAAAAAAAAATTAAATGGAAAAGAGAGAAAAAACGACAACGGGAGAAAGAAATTATAAAAAATAACAAAAGAAACTCAATATTAATTCTCCCAAAAATTATGGATCCTATAAATGTTAATGTGAGAGTCGAAGATTAAATTCACATCATATTTTTAAATAAAAATCGATAAAAATATATCAAAATCTTGTACTTCCGTCTTAAAATTATTTCTAAATTTTTAATAATATACTTAAATTAAAATAAAATTAAAAATATCTTTGAATTTTTTAGAATATTTCAAAAATATTCTCATTCATATATATTTTTATTTTTTTCAAAAAAATTTAAGAATAATTTTGATTTATTTAAAATATTAATAAAAAATAATTAAAAGGCAACTTCTCATAATCTTTCACTCAAAATTTTGAGTTAATTAAGTTGAGGACGGGAACAACTAGAATAGTAACTCAACCATTTATTTTCAGGTTTGGTTGAGATGAATTTTTTTTATTATTTATTTTAAAAAATATTTCAATATCTATTTTAGCGATGAACAACTAAAATCTAGTAAAACTTAAATATTAAATTTTCACCCATTACAATTGATAATGGATATTTATAATAATCTTAAAAATATATCATTCTAAAATTTTTAATTTTTAAAAAATTTAGTTTATATGAACATCAACGGTGATCTAAAAAAATTAAAGAATGAGGAAAACAAAAAGAATTGGGTGGGACACGACTTGGTCCGGCTTCGAATAATTGACATCGAAAGGCAGAAGAAATTTGTTTGAATCCGAAGCTGAGTTCTGGCAGTATCGTTATTAATTTGCCTTTTACACGATGGAGAGCAGTGGAGGAGGAGGAGGAGGAGGAGGAGGAGGAGGAGGAGGAGGTGGAGGAGAAGATCAGCTGAAGCAAATGGCGGAGCTGAGCAAAACCCTAAAAGAAGGAGAAAGGATTCTGGCGCCAACAAGGCGTCCTGATGGTACTCTTCGAAAACCCCTTCGGATTAGGGCTGGCTATGTTCCGCAGGATGAAGTCGCCATTTACCAATCCAAAGGGGCTCTGGTATGTATGCCTCATCGCTATTATCCTTTTTCCATCCTTCTCTTTTTCCCATTCTCCATTTCTATTGAGTTTTAGTTTGCTTGCTCTGTTCTTCGTTTGCCTCGCTGGGAAATGAAATCATCCTTTGAGCTGCTGCCAGTTAGTGTGATGTGGCTGCTATCTAAATCACTGTATTTTCCTTCGGTGTGTTTAATGAACGAAGCTCAGTGAAATACGCGATCATTTCATTTGATGAAGCACACAATATGAACATAGAATATGTATTGTAAAAACAATGAGATAATGGAAATTAAAGGCCCTTTTCGAGGATTTGAACCCATGATTAGATTAGAGGGAGTAGAGATTGACCGGCTTAACTGTTGAGATTTGTATATACACGTGCCTTTTCAAGTAATTGATGGAGGATATAAGCATTTGTGTAATAAATTTCTTATATCTTTGATGGAAAGGAAATATAAAGACTGTACATGCCTCTTGTTGATTCGATATTGCTCACATCTACAATCATGTTTCTTGAGCTGCCTCTTGTTTATCAGGACCTTCGATAGGATCATCCAGGACTCACTTAAATCCTTGCATCATCCACAGTTCGACACACAATCAGTGTGTTGAAGTGAGGTGAGGCACCCTCATTGGGCTTAGTGCCTAGGTTGCTCCATAAATCATTAATTTTCTTTACTTAAAATTAGTGTCGGGTTTCTGCTCTGTTGTGGGGTCTTTGAGGGAGAGGAACAATAGGATTTTTTAGAGGATTTGAGAGTGTCTCTAACGTTGTAAGATCCCTCATTAGGTTCAATATTTGATTCTTTTTGTAATTACTTGTTATGTCTCATTCTTCTTGATTCAGCCCCTTTCTCTAGTTGGACTACTTTTTGTGGGCTTATTTTTTTGGATGCTCTTGTTTTCTTTTATTTTTTCTCAATGGAAGTTAGTTTTCTCATAGAAACAAAAGAGTACATTCCAGATAACCAACCAAACATAATTATGTGAAGGTTCTTTTTTTCTTTCCTGTAAAATGATGAAGATAAGCTTATACAATTCTTACCATAGTTCGCATGAGTAAGGAAACAAATGAAATGAAAGAAGTTTTTACAAGTTCTGGAAAATTGTATGACTTAGAGTGCAAGGCAGTGACTGTTTTCTATTGTATTTCTGCTATAAGTTTAATTCCCATATTAATGTACCCTAGAAGTCATGTTCGTGGCATTCATGGGGATTGTTTTGTCTCTGCAGTGGAAAAAGGAGATGGCGTCCCATGATGAACCTCCTGGTTATGATCCTCCATCAGTTGTAAAGTCAAAGACCAAGTCAGCTAAGCGGAATGAGAGAAAGAAGGAGAAGCGACTGCAGGTTCGTTTACCTACCCCTTTGGGAATGGATTCTGATGACTGTTTAAATATTGTGAGAATTTATTTGAAGCGGTTTCGTGTGAGTTCATTTTCGGTTTTTTCCCCGGGTAATATAACATGATCAACTGATATGCTGCCTGTTATTGAAACAAATTTATTTTTGCTTCCCAAATGCTGGGGAAAATAACTCAAATTTATGATGCCAATTTTATGCTTATTTTAATTGTCCAGAGAGAAGAAAAGATTTTTTATCTCACTTTCTTTTCTTTTCCCCCATCCCATGAAGTATGAGTCCGGTAGATGATGTTTTCAACTTTATGCTAAGATTTAGCATGTAAGCCCAAGCCATAGGTCTTTTTGCAAATAGCTTACACTAGTCTGTACTAACATTAATTGAATATCAGGTTTCTTTTTGCCTATAGCCCAGGCCATAGTCTTTTTTTCGACTCTTAGAATATCAGGTTTGCGAGTAATAAAATAGTAGATGGTGAAACTCCTTGAACTGGAATGTAGCTGCGATGATTAGATTCAAGTAAGCCGTGGCGATTTCTAGGAATAAGAGTTTCTTTTCAGAAACTCTGAGCTGAGGTGTCTCATATAGTCTAAAAGTTCTGTAATTTAATTTTAGACCTACATTCTAATTTGTGATAGATTTTCAGCAACCGGGGTTATGTTTTCCCGTGAAGGGTTTTTTTTTTTTGGGAGAACCATATATTGAAGGTAGCCAGTAGTACCCTTTCTTTTATTCCCATGCCGCAATGGAATCCAGTTATTATACGTTCATCTTCTGTTAGGACAAAATATAGATATATATATATATAAGAAATTGAACTTAAAAGTGTTAATACATGCCTGCAATGTCTACTTTATGTGAAAAATCATTAAAAATCTCTCTTTAAAACATTGCCAAAAACTTAAATATTCATAAATTCATTTTAAACATAGTATTAGCATCATAAAAGTAACATGGTTGAAAATAGGAAAAACAACATCCTTTACTATCAAACTTTAGAAATAAAATGCTATTAATATATCTCAACATAAATACTACAATTAAATGTAGAAATTGAACTATCGAGACTTGATTTCATGGCCTCCTTTGCTGACGCTGTCATCCACACATGGTGCCCTTGCCTTTACTTGGAAAAATATAACATATATGGAGTATTTAAAAATACTCAGTAAGTGTCTCCATTGTTGGGGTTGAGAAATGTAATCACATGCAACATTGTTTATGGTTGGACCTACTTTGAGTGACTATTCCTTAGGCTCTACTTTTTTTTTTTTTTTTTTTTTCAAG
>NW_019268533.1:4433001-4474108 GCF_002738365.1 Cucurbita moschata
TTTTTTTTTTTTTTTTTTTTTTTCAAGTAGAGTTAGATGCGTAGTATTTCTCTATATATGGTTCACACATGCATGCATGAACCCACTGGGTAGACTCATGGACGTACCTCTTAAGGTCTAACTATAGACTAGCGCATGCTCACGTTCCTGAAAACCAATGAAAAGAAAAGAACGCATATTATGTAATGGAGTGTGCATCCATTCATAACATATTGGGTAGTAACCTGTGTTTGTGACATACAACATGCATGAGGTTTCGTAATCATGATACATGGTCATGATGCACATGATACTTTAGTACATTTCATGACATAATTTTCTTATGAGACATGCATACATGTAAATGACATATCATTCATACTTATTATACGTGGTTCCTCAAATGTCTCATAATGCATAACGTCATCGTAGTATCTTAACATCAATGAATCATAGACTAGAATTACATGCATCACAAACCGTTCATAAGCGTATTAGTAACATGTAAATAAGCCATAAGTTACGTGTTAATCATACATAGCATACAATTCGTCCAACCTAACTCGAAGGCCTTCAATTTTATGCTCACTTACATGTTGACCTAAGCAGAAATCACTGAATTTTCTGAGTCAATGTTAGTTTGATCCTGTTTGTCAAGGTCTAGTTCTGAAGCTGAGGTTTGGTTCATGGTTTGGGTTTGAAGTCGAGGTTTGTTAAGAGGTTCAATTTAGAAACTAACTCCAAACTTGCTTTCTCTCTTTTCTTTCTTTCTTTCTTTCTTCTTTTTTCTTCATTTCTTTCTTCTTCTTATTCTCCAAATTGGTGGCTAGAGAAAAAAAGGATGGTCTGCAGATGGAGAAATAAGGAGAGAGATGAGTTGGGATGATGGAAATGGTAGGTTTGGGAGGTTATTTATAAGAGAAAAGAGAAGAGAAAGTGGACGAAATGGAGGGAAGTGGAGGAAAAGGGGAAAGTAGAGAAAATGGGGGGAAGTGAAGGATGGAATACAAAAAGGGAAGAGAAAGTGAGGTGTGTGTATTTATATATTTACTATAACAGTATACACATCTAAAAAAAAAAAGTTCGTCCTTGAAAGTGCCTTAAACGAGGAATAACTCAAGGTACTTTTCCATCATTTCGTCCTTTTGTTTCTATGTTGCCTATGTTGGTGGTTTTGCTAAAGTACCTTGATGAATATTATATTATCTCTCTAGTGCGCAAGGTCTTTACTTCTCGGGCTAAAATAGTGTCATATCAATAGTCGTTTGATAACTATGGTTATAAGCAATTTCCATAAGTTGTAACTTGGAATTCAAACCGTTTATAATCTGAGGCCTTACTACTATTAAGACTGACATCCTTTACTTTCCCGAACTTTACCGAAGTAACATGAGTAAATTTGTGAATGAAGCCACCCACTACTCAAATGATGGTGTAACCTTTCACTATCTTAGGTAAGCCTAAAAGGAATTCTATGACACAACCTCCCATTCTCAACCAAGATTGCTTAAGGATTGTAATAAACCAACAAGCCATTGTCACATAACTTTCACTCGTTGATATCAAGTACTTATTAACCTACTGCAATATTTGTTCTTCCATTTTGTAATATGCCTCCACCCCTCGGAATGTTGAACCTCTTGGTACCATTTGGATTCACTAAATGGTGGTTTGGACATATCCTTTAACAACTCTTACTTGAGGAATAACCCTCTGGGTGCACAGTTCCCTTTAGGGTGAAACATCAACTACCCATTAGCAAGAATGAAAATCCATTTGACCTGCCACTCTTAAGAACTTAGCTAATCCAGAATTTACAAATTGTGCATAAATAACTAAGTGCAAGTTTCCTTTGCGAATATAAGGTAGAACACTACCTTTTCATGTTTCCTAGTTATTTCCCCATAGCATCATTAAAATTTACTAACCTTCTTATATCCTCTAGCATATCTTAATACTAGGGCCGAGGTCAATCAATTCTTTAACTTTAGAAAGCTCTACTCGCTGTTTTCATTTTCCTTTTAAATCATCTCGCCAAATCTATGAAACCTATGAATTTCTGTCACCATGCATGTCTAGGCCAACTACAAACTGTTTTTACTTTAACAAAGTTCATATGCTACATTCCTTAATATTTAATGTTTGAGAGAAATAACTTTGTCTAACCAAGAATCATACTTAGAAGGTTTGGTATTAAACATATGTAAGGCCCTTAAAACTGGTTTAAGGGCTCATCTTGTTGTTCTTTTTGTCTTTGATTATCTCCTATGATCAATATGAACACTAGTAAAAAACAAGTCTAGAAACCTCCTTGAAGCATTAATGAGTCCAAATGCATCATAGTAACTCATAACGATCATGCTCAAACTTAAAAGAAATCTTTGAAATATTGTCCTCCTTGACTCTTATACTTGGAAAAACATTTTTTTTTTCTCTCTTTGATTAGCTCCTATGATCAATACGAACACTACTAACAAAACAAGTCTAGAAACCTCCTTGAAGATCTGGTTCATGAGAATTACATAAGTTATGAAGCATTAATGAGTCCAAGTAGTAACTCATAACTATCATGCTCAAACTTGAAAGAAATCTTTGAAATATTGTCCTCCTTGACTCTTATACTTGAGAAAAACATTTGTTACAAACAAAGAAAACATGTTCTTCCTCACTATTTTAATAGTTTTTTTATAACCAATATGCCACTGCATGGGACAATTCTTGCATCCGAATGAATAAAACTAATGTGTTCTTTGGAAAACACCCAGGTCAGGGAAGCCCAAACCTAATCTTATGTGTCCGTAACTTGAGCTGCCTCAACTCTGCTAAACTATTCTATCTAGAGTCTTAAGAATTGGAAGCGGGTTCATGACTTAGGCTCTTTATTGAAATCAACCTCTCGTGTTGATACTAATGTTGGAAAATCTCAAATACTTAATTCAACCTTAATTCCAACGTTCCCATTTTCTTCAAGATAGACTCGCTTTATTTTTTCAACTAGATCAATCATTTAATTAATTCCATGTTACTTTGACTTCCAAGTCACATCCACTAAATCTTGCCAAAGCGTTCAACCATTGACTTCTATGTCCAAACAAGCTCAAAACTTCATTTGAATAATTTTTCTTATAATCCTAGTGAATAATCACAAACAAGAGGGCTATTTCCTCCAATTTCTTTGCAACACTTGCGAGGAGAGTTAACAATACTTTCCTTCACTAGTACTTCGTAAATATGGCAAGTAGTTTTACATGTGGGAAGTCTCGAAATGCTTGAAAAATCGTTTTTGGATGGGGAAATGGAGGAAATGGAGGAAATGGTGGAGTATGAAAGGGAAAAGAAGAGGTGGGGTGCATATCTATAATTTATTTTTTACTAAAACATATCTGTTTCTTATATATTTTCAATCATGGTTGTGAATATATTCACCCAATATCCATTGGGGGGCTAAGGTCACTTTTATCAAAATCTGCATGCTTTACCTTCAGAGTAGTTCATGTAGCTCGTGTAGCCTCAGTGACTAAAAGAGAGTTTTCTTCAAGAAGTCTATCTCAAATCTTTATTATGAATCAAGGTGGTAATGAAACGAAGTATTAAAAGGCTAAAAAGATACTAAAAGGAATTAACCAAGCGTATATCTAATTAACCATTAACCAAGCGTATATCTAATTAACCATTAACCAAGCGTATATCTAATTAACCATTAACCAAGCGTTAATCCTACTACATGAATAATTAATTAGAAGTATTGTATATGCATCTTTGGATTGAACCATATGCAACTAAACCTTGTTATTTTCAGAAAGACATCTTATAACTAGAAAATTTCGTGGGTTGAGTTTATATTTTTTATATTCTTTTCTATTGTACCAGTTTAGTACTTGACCATGCTTTAGAGTTTACCAAGAAACCATTTATTTAATTTCTAACGAACAACCATGTCTTTTCTTCACTGTCCTTTTTCTGCAGGCAGCTGATGAAAAGGATAAAGTTTTGGAACAAGTGGTTATTGGAGAGATCACTGAAGCAAAGGAATCATACGAAGATAATGGGTTGGAACCTGTCCAGTCATTAAGTTCCCAGATGAATGAACTTTCTGTTTCTACAAATCCGAAAATTGAAAACCCTTCTGAGCCAATTGATAATCTACAGTTTCCTTCCAATGACATCGATAAGAGAATTAGAGCAATTAAAAAAAAGGTGAAGACACATTTGCGTTGGAAGAATATTACAAATCATCTTTGCTTCAAAGTCTCATGAAAATTTGTCAATTCATTGCATGCATATATATTTTGACTTGAATTATATTAATTTTTTTTTAATATCTCGATTTCCTTATAAAGTGTGGTGTTAGGTTTAATAGTATGCACCTAAAGAACAGTTTTCATCACACTGCTAATTCTAGAACTAAAGGCATCTTGTTAGTATGGTTATGATCTAAACTTTGAACTACATTTTGCCCATGGGTGCTCCTTGCTGGTCTTGCATATTGTCTGGAGTAGATGTACATGATCAGAGTAAAGTTATGATATTAACTTTGAACAACATTTTTCCCATGGATACTCCTTTCTGGTCTTGCATATTGTCCGGAGTAGATGTACATGATCTAGTTAATTAAGTTATGATGTTAAAAAATTTGAGTTATATCAGATTTATGGTTTAAGTCCTAACTAGTTGTTTGTAAACTACATTAGCTAAGAATCTCATGTGCAGTCATCCACAATTGCCTTGATTTTGATTTCTTCACCTTACTTAGGAAGGCCAAAATCTCGTTGGTCAGGTCTTTTGCTTGGTTTGTTATTTTGGGGAGGATAAACATTAGACTTTATCCAAAGATCTTCTACAGTTTCGATAAGAAGATGTGAATCACGTGCTTTGGAGCTATCACTTTGACGTGAAACTTCGGAATAAATTTTTGGATATATTTGTTGTCCGTTTGGCTGGCTTGAGGATGCATGCATATGGTGTAGGAGGAGCTCATTAGTTGTTCTTTTTGCAATAGGGTTGGTATCTTTGACAGACGGTTTTCTTCATTATGTCTTCCTTACCTCATAGCTGAAGCCGACAAAAACTATCTTTGACACATCTTGATTTAGTCCAAACGCCCTTCTACTCCCTTCTACTCTAGATTCTCGCACCATCGCTCATCTCTCTCTAGCTATATTAGCTCCTAGCATTACAGAGAGAGCAGTGCAGTAAATATGTAACAGTCTAACTAATTACAGCCCGACTATGGATGTGTTTGGATTGGGGATAACTTTTCAGATGGTTCTTGTAGATGATTCTGTGGTGGTTTGTTGTTTCTGGAGATGCTGAAGTTAAGCTTTTGCTAAGCCGTTAAATGAAAAACTCTGATTCCTTTAAAAGAAAAGTGCTTCCTCTAAAAGCACGTTGTGTTTACATTTACACATGTACTTTTGTTTATGTAATCAAATGCCATGAAGAATCTGCAAAGTTCTTTTAAACCTTAAGGACACTCTCAGTCCCAGCATAGGTAGCATCTAGTGGAAGGATTCAAAAGCCTATAATGTTCTGTCTTGTTCACTTCTTCATAAACTATGTTATCTGGGAGTGGGGAGTGAGTGGGGAGTATTCTTACTTTATGCAAGTATAAGTTCAAGCAATTCATCTGTTCTTGCGAAATTAGTACTCATCTTGTAATGAATTATTGGTTGCACTTGACAGCTGAAGATTTGAGTTTCTTTTTCTTAAGATCTCTAAGTTTTGTTTAGTTTGTCTATGTGATACAACTCTTTGATCATTTTCTTTGCTCTCTTGTTTTGGTTTGCAGATTCGAATTGCAGAAGCTCAATTGCAGAAAACACCACTGCAAGATTTGAAGCCAGAGCAGATGAACAAGTTATCGAAACTCGAAAATTGGCGCTCCGAACTAATGCTTCTAGAAGAACAAAGGCTAAAACTAAATTCGTTGTCGTGAATCGGTGCAGTCAGAATTATTGTTCACTTCATTTATGCTTTATGATGAAGAGACCCAGAATTACTGAACCAAAAGCGTTTCGATTTGCACTTCTGAAAATCTAATCACCTGTAAAACTCCACCTTTAAATGTGTTGTGTAATTGCTTCCATTCAACTAGTTTTAGGAAGGGCTTGAACTGTAGATAGTTTTGAAGACATTGATTTTCTTTCGCCTCAACATGATTTTTTATGTGATCTCAAATCAAAATGACCAACGAACACTTCAGCTTCTCAAAGATTATATATATATATGAATTTTATTTTGAACCATTTTTACTAAGAGAAACGGTATTGTACTTGAGGCTACGGCTATGTGTTTTCACTCGAGTTTTTGGATTCTTTTTTTAGGAAGTGACCCTATGTGCCAACTACTAAGCCTTGTGTTGTCTTTTGTATCAATCGGGTTTATGAACTAGAGGTCTTGTTTGGAGACTCCTAACCATTCACACACAATAAGACCATGAACATGAAACTTGATGTGATCTTGACACGCGTGACCAGCTTTAAGGGAAATTCATGCCCCATATTCACTTTTTTGCCGGGCTTTGTGGTTTTATCGAACTTCAAGCGAAGTTTGTCTTTGCCAACCGAACATCATTTGTGTTGAATCTAAGCTTGTTTGCCCACACATGCTACCTGCGCGTGCATGTTTAATCATCTGCGACACACCAACTTGCCTTTACACTAGGCCAAGTCATTCGACTCGATTTTGCCCCTACTTGGGGCTAAGGTCTTTCATTGCAATGTCGCATCCAACATTATCTTGGTTCCCAATCAACATGACCCATATGTTTTGATGCTATCTCGAGCCATAGGATGTAGTTGGCCCTCGCAACTCACTCGGTTATGCCATCGAGAACGAACCCACGTGTAGTTCATCATCTTGACACTCCAAACATCCATCCATCTGGGTTCAATCGAGGCATTGACCCTCCTGTGCCCATGCATGTCATTTATGGATAGCATATCAGATAGTGGGTACAAAATCTAACCTCCGACACTCGAGCTAGGGAGCAATACCGGCACACTCGTGCAGCCAGGTACTGTCCTTGAAAGAAATTTCAAAGGGAGTTGCTCGAGACACTCGTCTCGAAACGCTTGTCCTCATTGTGACACACACAAAGTTGCCATATAGTAGCTTGCTTAGGCCGCAGGACTCAGTTGTGGTGGAGAGCTGACACCATGCCTCCCCCATAGTAAATTTTGAGGCATTTCTAAACTGGCGGGTCTAGACATGATTTTGGTGAACGGACATACGGTGTCGTTGAGCGTCCATTTAGTGTCTGATTGACATCAAATTTGGTGAGCTTTCATATTTCATATAGACGACTTGACTCTAGAACCGAATGCACAAATTTCCTTTCAAATCCCAACTTTCGAGGTTAAGGCCCGAGGCTTACTTGACCCTTCAACAAGCTTATCGGTGACGTTCATGTCTACTCATGATCTGTATCTTGCTTATGTCTCGTTTTATCTTCAATGCACACGTTATATGTTGTGTTGGATGTTGCATCTGTTGGGATTTATATTATAAAGCGTCGTAATTAATTATTTAATTTTTAATAATAATTTTTATTATTTTATTTACAATTTAATATTATCCATGGTATGAAAATCCATGGTTATTAATGTAATCTTGAACATTATGTGGTTGACATACAAGATAATCGTGTTCAAGTAATAACCTAAAGGGTTTATAGTATATGGATAAGGTTGGGTGCTTATCGTAGTAACACTATTGATACAACTCACTTTATAATCGTATCAAATATCAACTCACTTTATAATCGTTACAAATGATTTGATCTAAATTATTTATGTGGAGACATGTGAGTGGGGTATCCTATATAATGAGTTTATATAAGACTTGACCAAATAATATTTAATCTCTCTTTATCAATCTGTTAACTGATAAGATTAATATTTCACATGATTATCATATGCGACTCAATCTTAATTCTGAGAATTTTGAGTGAGTAGAGGGCTTATCCTTTAATTTACATGGGCGAGAATAACTCTTGTAGCCGATTCAATATGCTTACCATTTTGAGGACTTGGCCAAATAGGGAGTTGGAAACATAATATTATAAGATGAAATTCATTCATTTACATGTAAGAAAAAGTAGATGAGTTGTTCTTTAAGTAGTGATTTTAGGGTTTGAACAATGGGCCCCACCCTCTCATTGGCCCGAGAGGGACTTAGTTTATGATTGTATTATAAACAAATTGTTCATTAGAAAATCAGTGGTACTCAAGGTGAAAGATGTAATTACAGGAGTAAGACGAACTTTTGACCCACCTGTAATTATAAACGACTTGTGAAGGATCGACTTGCTTGTAATGATTATATCAACGAATATAACTTGTCCTATAATGCATAAGAGTGCAACTCTAGGTCAATAGTGGAGTGACCTATAGTTAATGAATAAAAATTGATCAATTAATGAATTTAATGTTGGATCGTATGGCAACCCTAGAGGGGGAGTGCATAGGGTTTTAACGATAAAAGTGTTTAAACGTGATTAATTTTTCTAATGATAAAATTTTTTACAAATAAGTAGAAGATGATAATTACTAGAACAAAATAATTAAGTCAAAACAACAATCAAGTAGAACATACAAATCACAATAATAATTTTGAAATTAAATAGGAAAGAATTAGAAAGGATGACACTGTAGTTTTATAGTGGTTCGTTCAAACTAACCTACTCCACTCCCTAAGCGCCTCTTGGGAATTTGAATAAACAACTTTCTCGACTCTTTTCAGGGACAAGAGCCAAACCGCTACACTGCTCTTTTTACGAGTTTAAGAGCAAATCAATTCTTTCCACGACGCAGGATCAAACCGATACAAGTATTTGAGTTTGAAAGTAACACACCACAACTCTCTTGAAGAGTAGATTTACAATTTGGAACACTCAAAACTATTTCCTCACAGTACAATAGTAATCCCTCTCAAGAATAAGATGAAGAGAAATAAACTTGTAAGTTTGGAGAGAGCAACAAACAATGGAGACTTTGAACAAATGAGGATTGGAGAATTTATGGAAGTTGTGTATTTTAAAACGTGGGGAAGATGAGTTTATATAGAGGAGAAAAGTGGTAAAATGTAGGAATTAATATTGACCATTGGATTGTGTTAGGAATAATGGAATGCCGAGATTGAAAGTAAATAAATAAGAAAATTTTCCAAATTCATTTATTTAAAATTTTTAATATAATAATAATAAAAAGTTATGTGAACCATGGTCAAATGAATTTATAATAATATAATAATAATAAAAATTATGTGAGTAACTACCAAAATTTTAAAATATAATAATATAATATAGTAATAATAAAAATCGATGTGAGTAATGGTTAGATTTAAATTTATATTTTGTAAAAATAATTTTATTTAGAAATATAATAATAAGAAAAGCTCCACCATTTGTTACTCTACTAACATTATAAGTGTCATACTTTGATATATTTTGATTTGTCCATCATTTTGATTTTGCTGCCACATCATCACGTCGAGTATGTTGTCTCGACTCTAATTTCTTCGTTTTAGCTCTGATTTGAGTAATTGAAAAGTCGTTGTAATCGTTATTCCCGACCTTATACTGTGGACAGTTCAAAATACTTAATCATTAAAGTAGATTTGTTATTATCAAAGCATCAATCAATTAATTGATTAAAATTAATTAAAGTGAGATCAATGGTCAAAAGGCCAACATTTAATTATTTAATTTTGTATCATTAGAGCTTACCTGCTAACTAACATTAATCCTAAAAGGTTCAATTAAGTTGAAAGTTAAAATTGAAGTATTTAAGAGATTAGATATATTAAAGGTAAAAGAATAAATAGATTTAATTTGAGATGTTTAAATTAATATTTAATATATTAAATATATTAAATAAAGAAGAAAAAAAATATATAATTTGAAAGATTCAAATTAACATTTAATATATTAAATATGTTAAATATAAATAAAAAAGATATATATTAATTTGAAGAGTTCACGTTAATATTTAATATATTAGATATATTATAAGAGAAAAATATATTTATTGTATTTACATTAAAACTTTAATGTATATAAATACATAAAATAAAAATATATTTAAAATTTGATCTTGGGTTCCAGACATAGTAAAAAAGATCTTCTGGAATGTGGAATAAGGTCTATGTTGGAATACTTCAAAGAGTCTTATATGCTAAGGTTTCTACCAACTTCTTATTCTCATTTATTGGAACTTCTACGTTGTAATACTTCAATTAGTCCTGCCACCTAAGGTGTTTACAAAGTTGGACACAGTGTAAGAACTTCTATGTTGGAATACTTCAACTAGTCTTACCAGCTAAGGTTTTTACAAAATTAGACATATTACACTCATATTTATTGTTTTCTTTTCATTCTTAATAAAGTCAAAACGGTTCCTAATGCTCGTGTTATATGAGTAAAGAGTTCATTCCCTTCAGCACCATCTTCCTCGGTTGCATCAGGGCATTCTTTTATATTGGCCCTCGCGTGGCTGTATGGGTGCTGAAATAGAAATAAATAATTGTTCCCATGGCCTCTTGAGGATAAGGAAGATCTTGCGAAATGTGGAAGAACTTCTACGCTATAATACTTCAAAGAGTCTTGCAAGCTAAGGTTTCTATAAAGGTAGACTTCTTACTCTCATATTTATTGTTTTCTTTTAATTCTTAATAAAATCAAAACGGTTCCTAATGCTTTTGTTATATGGATATAGAGTTCATTCCCTTCAACACCGTCTTCTTCGATCGCATCAGGGCATTATTCTATATTGACTCTCGAGTTGCCAGATGGGCGCCTCTTGAGGGTAAGAAAGATCTTGCGCAATGTGGAAGAACTTCTACGTTTGAATATTCAAAGAGTCTTGCAAGCTAAGGTTTATACAAAGGTAAACTTCCCGTGTATGGATAAAGAGTTCATTCCCTTCGGCACTGTCTTCCTCGGTCGCATCAAGACATTCTTTTATATTGGCTCTCTCGTGGCAGGATGGGTGCCTCTTGAGGATCGCTGCTTTGCTTGAATCGACGTGAGGGTCACAACCTTACTCTCTTCATAGTATGGGTCTGACATTCTCTCCCCTACTTAAATTAGTCATCCTCGTCGATGACTTTTTCAGGGCACAATTACATTGCAGATTGTGACATTCTCTCCTGCTTAATCTCAGAATCTTCCCGATTACGATCCAAACTCTAGATTACTAATGACCTGACTAGCTGGAACTGATTGTGCTTCATACAAGTATAAATTCACTAAGCATGTGACTTCTCTTTTGTCACAATGCTTGTCTTATATGGCACTACTCTTTGACTCTTTTCTTGGTTAGTTTCTAGGTGAACTTGCCCTAACTTAACTTTGACACTTATCTTAGTCAATCTGCATACTCTTTGAGTGACACATAATGATATGAACCAAGAGACATCAATCATACAATATGCTTCAATGAAGATGTGGAGAAAAGGTTGTCAAAATTATCAAAAGATGTTTCAATTCATGCTACATTGAAGAAGAATAAAGTTTGATTGTTGTAAATTTTGGGTGGGTTATAATTTAGAGTTATTGTGTTTTAAGACTTTTTATTTAATTTCGGTTACATTTACATAATGGCTAATTATGGCCATAAAGTGTGAATGTTACAACTTTTGGAATGTCTTTAATAGTTTCATTTTGAGGCTATATAAAGCCATCTATGTTGTATTTGTAATGAGACTTGGAAAATATAGTAAAAGAAGCATTTGTGCTCTTCTTTAGCCAATGGCTAAGTTTCTTTGCAATTCTATGTAGTTTAGGTTGCATGTAGAATCATTCAAGCTCGACATGATCAATCTTGCTTGTGGAGTGATTCGAATCTCAATCAAGTGTTCTTGTCTTGAGATATTTGATCAACTAGAATCATTGAAGCTAGAGATGATCGATCTTGCTTCTGGAGTGATTCGAATCTCAAACAAAGTGTTCTTGACTTGAGATATTCGATCAACAAGGTAATCCGAATCTTATTCCCCTTGTAGTTGATTCCTTATCTTATCACATAACGTTACACTCACAGGGTGTGGCTCACAAGCCAACCATGACATTCCTCTTCGTGGTACCAACTCTTGTGGAAGCGGAGTCTAGACGACTTGCTAATTGATTTATTAGAAAATAAATGTGCTTCAGACAAATACAAAAAACTCATGCACACTATCTATAAGCTATCTCACTTTCATACCTATTTCTATTGTTCGTTCATCTAGGACCATCCCCCGAGACTCGCAATGTAGACATGACAATTCAATATTGCCATAGCTGTGGGTGAGGATGGCACTTCGGCTCGACAGAAGCTCACTAGACAACTATAGACTTTTCAAGGAGGCGCCTTTAGAGATTTCACTTTGTTATTACCGTAAGTCATATCTCAACTCTCCTTTTCCTTTATCCAATCATTTAAATTTTCCGTTGGCATTTTCCATGTTACAAGAAATCGCTTAGAAGCATATCTCTTTTTCCTTTATCCAATTATTTAAAATCACATCTCCTTTTCCTTTATCCAATTATTTAGAGAAAATCACATCAGAATCAATAAGATATTAGTTAGCATTACATGAGTTTAAGTAAATTACTAGCTAAAGATCTATTAAAAATTGACCAAGAAGATCTGTCAATAGAATTAAACTGCTAACACATTGGCCAAGACAACGAACGAACATGATAGGACTATGAAATGTGTACGAAATGGTTAGGATATGGGTATGATGTATGTAGTTATATATATTATACTATAATATGAGGATGATATGATATATATTATGGTAAAATATGTTTGATGAATTGATACAACTATGATATGGTATGTTGAAGGCACACCTGGAATATACTATGTGATTGTTATGATATATGATACGATATGATATGTGTATAATGTGAATTTTTATGTATGAAAATATGGAAACATTTTGATATGATATATTTGTGATATGAAATGATATGATTGACATGCAAGATGACGAACTAACATGAAATACAACCTTGACATACGCATGAAAGCTGTGATAAACAATATGATAAACGCTATGAGAAATGATATGACAAAATGATATGATATGAAGTACGATGCTAGTGAGATTGTATTAAATAATAATAAAAATGGAAAAATGTTGAGACCTCATGTATTATTGTGTATTCATGCATTAGGGAATACCCATATTCCTTCGTGATAGTATAGACGCGTACACTACTAAGACTTGGGAGAGAATCTATGGTTATTAAGAAGCGGTAAATGAGAAGAAATGGAGAGAATCCACTAGATAATGAAATGAGATCTCTGAAGAAGAATAAGACTTGGGAGTTTACGGATTTTACTAAAGGAAAAAAATTGGAGTAAAATGAGTCTTCAAAACCAAGTTGATTGAACATGGTAAAGTATATAAGTACAAGGCCCATCAGTTGCAAAAGGATACAAGCAGAAGTATAGGGGTGATTATAAGGAGATATTTGCACCAGTAGTATGTCGAGATACTATGAGGCTTATAATTCCAATTGCAGCACATAAATTGTAACCGATTTATCAACATGATGTGAAGTCGGCCTTCTTACAAGGAGAGCTTCAGAAAGAGGTATATGTGGAGCAACTAGATGATTTTGTACGAAAAAAGGTAAAGAGGATGAAGTGTATGGGTTGAAGAAAGCTCTATATAGTTTGAAGCAAGCTTTGAAAGCATGGTACAGTCGCATTGATTCTCATTTCGAAAAGATGAGATTCATTGACCGTTATCTATTGTGTGATAATATGTCATCTATCGAGTTGTCTGAAAACTCTGTGTTGCATGGAAGGAGAGTAAGCACGTCGATGTTCAGTTTCATTTTTTGCGTGATTTGTGTAAAGAAGGTACTATTGAACTCAATTTTTTGCCAACGTGATGAATAAATCACAGACCTATTCACAAAGCCCTTGAAACAGCCATTTTTCGAGAAGCTTAGAAGAAATATGGGGACGTACATAATTCAATATGTGGTTCAAGAAGACGAAGTAAAGTTCTAAGTTGATTTCATCAAAACTCAGTTTAGGAGAGGGTGTTGAAAGATACATGTGTAAGTACATGTAGGAATAACTACATGTACATGAAGGTTCATTCGTTGATAACATTTATTACATGCATTCTTAGTTACGTGTATTGGGTACATACATGAATTGTGTTTGATTAGGTGTATGGTTTTTAAATCATAAATGGTAGTCGGGAATGTCCCAATCTACCTCTAAATACATATTTTGACATTTGGTGGAAGAGGTAGAAAAACAATTTAGCATCATTTTCTAATAATACAAAGTTCTCTACTCGAAAGAGTTCTACCAAACTTATCTGTCACTGACAGCCCGTAACGGTTCCTCTAACATGACTGCACAAAGCTTTGGCTGCTCCATTCTTGTAACTCAGCTTTACATCTTCCAACTTTATTCCCACACATGGAAACTTTGGGCTACAATCGAATGTCATGGCGAATCTAGTGGCGGCTGTCCCACGAATGTCTTGATATGTCACATCACTAACTTTAATTCCCGAAGCCTATTCAATTAGAAGAACGAAAATGAAATTTTATATTTAAACATAATGTTTTTCTTTTAATGCATACAAATATTGAAATGTACCTGGCCAGGGCAATCTTTATTGTAAGGACAGTAATTTTGATCGATTATGATGGGATTCTTGACATTAGTCATCTTGAGATGTTGAAAACGAATGTTTCTTGCAAACCCACTGCTTGGCCTTCCCCAACTTTTTATTCTCACTCCATTTTGGGTGTTCATAAATCTACAAGATTTTACTGTCACGTTTTGAACTCCATCCTCCTTCAACGCTTTTCCTAAACTCCCAATGCTGCATCAACCGATTAAATAGTGAGGGTTAAGAGACCTCACCATCTTTTTAAGATACTTAGGCTACTTCTCTCATTGTCAATTGGTTTTGTTTTTCAAGTAAAAAAAAAAAAAAAAAACTTAACAAGTACCTAATTCCATGGCCAGGTCCACAAGCAACATTCTCAATCCACAAGTTGGAAGTGCCGGGGCCTATTGAGATGCAGTCGTCGCCGGTGCTAATATCTGAATTGAGAATTGTGACATGAGATGATAGCCCTACGTGAATGCCATCCGTGTTGGGACTATTACCGGAAGCGGAGACCTTTAGTCCTTCCATTTTCACATTGTGGCATTCATTCACTACTATGTGAAAAATCTGGCTATTTAATGATGTTAATCCACTTATCATAATGTTTTTGGAATCGGTAAATTCCAACGACTGCACATACACAAAACAAAGTATATGACACTTATAACCTTTTCTAAAAAAAAAAAGGAATTGAATTACAACTCAAAAGAATGAGTATACCGTGGCTCCACGAGGGCAGGTTTTGGCAGAACGTTTGCAAGCCCACAATCCAGCTCCTTGACCATCAAGAGTGCCACCAAAGATGGAAACTCCATTAACAAGGTGAAAAATGATCCAATTTGGAGAGTTGGCATTAACATGGAAGTCGGAAGGAGCCACGAGAGTGCCATCGATGTGTATGTCGATGGCGTCGTTTCTGCATGGCCCATTGAAAGTTGCATGGCGGAGATAGAATCTGCCATTTGGGACGTAAATGGATGCGGACGTAGAAGAGGTACAAGCACGCGCCCATGCTGCTTGGAAGGCCTTGGACGAGTCTGTTTTGGCGTCGGGTTTGGCTCCGAAACTGACGACGTTGAATGTCTCGGAAGCAGCAAAGGGTGAATTGAAGAAGATGATGAGTAGTAGGGAGAGAAGAAATGAGGTTGTTCGAGGGTCCATTGTGGTTGCGTTGTATTGTACAACTTGGATGAAGTTGAGGGGTTTATATAGGGAGAAGATAGGAGTCATAAAATGAGTAAAACATGTTTGGAAATTAGGTCAAAAAATGAACGTCTTTTTTCACGGTGAACATGAGACATCTTTTCATTTGCACTCATTTTAAATAGTCGACAAATTAAATTGACATCGTAAATATTAATAAATTAATAATTGGCATAGGATGAAGGATTAAATTTTTTGAAGTTTGGTTGAGCTCGTACTGTTTACCAAAATATAGATGATAATTTCGTGAAGATTTATTTAAAGAAAAAATTAAAAAATATATTTTAAATGAATAAATAAATATTTTTTGAAAAATGAAATAATAATAAAATAGAAAAAAAAAAAGGAAAAATTGGATTGGTTTGGTATAATTGTTGGATAGAAAGGTAAATTGAGGAAAATAGGGGAAAAGAGTTTGGAGAGAAGAAGCGGAGGAGATAACGGAGAAGAAAACGGAGAAGAAAACGGCGGGTTCATAGCCAACACCTTCTCCCCCCAACTTCACAATTTCAATGCTTTTACCTATTTCCATCCTCCACTTTCATCGCCCTTTCCTTACTAAATTCACACAAATATTCTCTTCTTTTCTAAAACTCGTTTTATTAGCTTCTCCAAAAAAAAATAAATAAAAACATTTAATATCATGATCATGAGGCGCTATAACACGCTCAACTTGATTTCAATTATTGAATGAGTTGATATTTGTCACAATTTTGTTTCGGTATCACATGTTGCATGTTCATGCTTTGTGGGTTAATATTGGTTTGATCCGGTTTGAGAGATTACTATTGAATATGTTTAATACTCCATTTTTCTTTTTCTTTTCTTTTTTTTTTTTTTTTTTTTTTTTTTTAAATAAAAAGTTGTCACCAAGTTGTCATCTCCATCATTAAAAAGANTAAAAACTTACAAAGTTAATATTTAAAAAATATAAAGAGAGGTCGATAGAGACTAGAATCAGAGAAATGACAACCATCAGCAGTTAGGTGTTAGGTGTTGAGAAACAACCATGAGTTATGGGATAGAGACTCAAGAGAGAGGCTTTAAAATTAGGGCGATGACTCTAATATGAGAAAAGAACCAGAGGCAGAGAGAGAAAGGGTTCGATGGTAGTTGTGAAGAAGGAAGGGTGGACGTGATGGCACTCAAAGCAATAGAGGAAGAAGAGGGTAGTAACTGAGAGTGCGGACCCTGGGTTGTAGTTTAGATGAAGAAAGAAAGAGAGAGGCGAAGATGGAGTGAGATTTGTGCCTTGTTGACTGATTTGTTATCGAGCAAATGAGCACGAGTAAGAATATTTTGAGCATATTTTAACTGACTAATAAAGAGACCGTCATGAGTGAGTGAAGAGCTACAATGATAGATCCATAGAAAATGATCCTGTTCACAACACCACCATTGCCAGGAGTGGAGGCTGGTGATGGAACAATAGGCACAACAAATGGAGAAGTTGCCAACGCCATAGCAAGTGGTGAAGTTCTAATAGATGGAGAGGGAGACACGTCCCCCAGAGCAAGGGACGAAGATGGTGTTAAAGCCGAAAGAGTCGCCACAATGGGCGAAGGAGCCAATTTTGGCAAGGAGGGCGACAACAACTTGGTTGGCGAAGAGGACCCAAATTCCAAAGGTAAATCTCTGCAGAAGGTCGATGGGCTTGTCGAGATTCTGTATATTTTTTATGAGAACACTGATGAGGATATTGAGGTTAGGGTTTCTGTGAATGATGAAAGACCGTTTGGGAAGAAAATGAAAGAGGCTATGTTGGCTAAGGGGAAATCAATTGTGTTGAGAACGTGAGGTTGTATGTACAGAATATGACGAAAGGTAGGTCTGCGAAAGATGATTTGGAGGCCAAAAGCTATCGATAAGACTTCCGTATATTGTACTCAAAGTACTTATGACATGATTGTAATTGAGAAAATATTTACATTTACTTTAGGGTCATATGCGATAAGATTCAAATATAATTAGGACTGTTAATGAACCATGCACTGAGAACATAACCTAGGACCATGCAAGGCCATACCCTACATATTCTCATGTCCTAAAGTTATTATACTTAAGATTTCTAGGTACTATGCTATTACACTCTAAGCGACTATGACCTCTCGTTATGTAGTGCATTACGAGGCTCTTGGTTCCTTTTCCAAGCAGGATGCCCTATGTCACAACATAACAGTGGTTGTGCCTCCAAGTAAGTCATCGAGGACAATGACTAGTTTAAGTGCACGAGAATGTCACAACCTAACTATGAAGAAAATAGGTTCTGACCCTCACATTGCGACAAGAGAAGCGGCGACCCTCAAGTGGCTCCCATCGACCATACGAGGGCCTAGACGAGTGGCATAATGCAACCAAAGAGGATGGTACATCTTCTAACACACCACACAGAGTGGGCATTGAAGAAAAGTTGAGGCATAAGCAAGATAGGGGGAACAAGTAAGAAAGAGTGGCAAAGATTGGCTTGTTGAAGGGCAGGGTAGGGCCCCAAACCTTCACCTCAAAAGTCAATGTTTTGGAAGGAATTTGGCCATGCAGTTCTAGAGTTAAATTCGTCCCATATGAAATAAGAATGCTCGCCAAATTGTGTCAATCAGACACCGGACGAATTCTCCATGAAACCATACGCCCGTTTGCCAAAATCACTTCTACTCCAGAAGTATTGGAAATGCGTCAAAATGTACTATAGGTGGAGACATGGTGTCAGCTCTCCACCACCCCTAGGCCATGTGTTCTAAGCAAGCTTCCCTGTGGTACATGTGTGTGTCACAGTTAGGGCGACTTCCTTTGAAATGTGTTTTTCAAGGACATTACCAGGCGACATGGGTGTGCCAGTATTGTGCCCCAACTCAAGCGTCGAAAGTTGAATTATACACTCACTATTCGGTACGATATCCGTAATGATATGGCATGGGCATGAGAGGGCTAATACCTCGATAGAAATCGAATGGATGAATGTTTAGGATGTCTCGATGAGATGAGCGACACATGGGCTCATTCTTGATGGCATGAACGAGTGAGTTGTGATGGTCGACGACACTCTGAGACTTAGATGACATCAAGATATATGGGCCATTGTCGATTGAGAACCAAGATGACAAGATTGTGAGTCAATAAGCTTGACTTCGTAAAAATAGTTATTAGCTTGAATAGGTTAAGGGAAATTGTTAGTCTTTAAATGGGATTAAATTTTAGGAGACTAGTTATGCTTTCTCAACTATAAATACTCATGAGATGTATGCAATTTTCACAGCAACAAACTGAATTAATAAGCGAAAATTTCTCTCCCTCAAGTTGTTCTTCATTTGTTTTGACATATTTCAATCGTGGGTCATTTCCAATATTTGGTATCAGAGTTATGATGCCAAAACAATTGTCGTCACCATTCAAATTTTTCGGAGGAGATGTGACAACGATAAGGAGCAGAAGGGAGGGGAGTGTAACATAAAGTACCCGTTACTCACGAAGAGTAACTACACAACATGATCGATAAAGATGCGTGTTAACTTACAGGCAAAAGGCGTGTGGACGCCGTCGAGCATGGTGACGTTGAGGACTGCAAGGACAGGATGACTCTTGTCGCCATCTACCAAGCAGTTTCGGAGGATGTCCTTCTCATGTTGACAGAGAAGGACTCGACAAAGGCAGTATGAGAGACGCTGCAAACAATGCATGTTGGTGTGGAACGTGTCAAGGAAGCAAATGTGTAAACCTTAAAGAGTGAGTTTGAGGCTATCCGCATGAAGGACGATGAGGCAATAGAAGACTTTTCCATGAAGTTGACGACGACCTTTAGCAGCATCTGTTCACTAGGCGACGTTGTGGAGGAGATTTGCATTGTCAAGAAGTTTCTCCGAGCTATTACCCCAAGATTCATGCAGATTGTCACCTCCATCGAGCAGTTCTGCAACCTAATAAACATGTTGATTGAGGAGATCATTGTTCGTCTTAAGGTTCATGAGGAGAGACTTCGTGGCTACGAAGACAAAGAGGAGGAGAAAAACCTCTCACTCACACATGAGGAGTGGGTCGCATGGACGAAAAAGAAAGATGCAAATGACTCTTCTTTTTCAGGTATGAGCAGACATGGCAGCCATAACAAAGAAAAAAGAGGTCATGGACGTGGCCGCAGAGATGGAGGCAAAGGAGGTCGTGACAATATCTCACAAACCCATTAAAATGTCAACCCTTGGAAGGACAAGAGTATGATCAAGTGTTAATCTTGTAGAAAATATGGGCATTATGCAGTAGTGTGCCACAACAAGGAGAGTGATGAGGAGGCAAATCTTATCTTCTCAGATGATGAAGAGCCCACATTGATGTTGGTTGAGAAAATGCCCAACATGTTGATGCTCAATGAGGAGAAGGTTATGATGAACGATGTAACGATCAGAGTTTCTAGAATAAAATAAAATAAAATAAAAATAAAATAAATAATTAAATGTAATCTCTTCAGAAATCGAGAGATTTCCTGTGAGACTTTTATTGCCTAATAGAAACATTCCTATTGCTCTAAGTTTTCTTATCCTAAAACCCTAGAAAAAATCCTAGAATGCCTTATTGGGAAATGTCTTAAGATTATTTTTATATTTCTATGCCCAACCTTTTACATCCCTTGAAAACGATTCTCTCCAAACTTTCCTTCGGAACGTTGGGTTACTCTTCGGAGGAAGAATTGAGTGGAAGTAAGGTATTGATGTCGGGATCATTGTGTCAAAGAAGGTTGACCGTCGAAAATCGGTGTTCAAGACGTTGTGGGATCGTCGGTGCGTCGCCGGAATCGGGGAGGTGGAAATTAGGGTTTCGACTTGTCGGGTAAGGAAGGCGAGGTTTTTGGAATCGGGTCGAGCCGCAGATGGACGCTCAACAGCTCCAGCTGCTTCGCACACGTACACAGTGCGCCTCGCCTCGCATGTGTATGAAATCGGTTCGGTTCCGTCAATTCTCGCAACTCGACTTGGCGGCTTAGTTGGTCGGCTCGGTAGCTCGGCTTGGCAGCTTTGGTATCACTGTATTATATCGATTCCAAGGTTTTCGGTCCTTCCGAAGCCGTTTATGCCCTTAGTTTTACCATCCGAGGTCAGTATAGTTCCTAACTATCAAAGACAGATTGTATTGGGAGTTTATTTTGATAAATAGCATGAGATTAGCTAGGGTATGTTATGAAACGTCCCTAAGTTTTTTTTGTGGTTATTATAGGACGTATTTAACCGTTGGGATTAGCTCGTTGTGAGTGACTTCAACCAAAGCCATCGAGGTAAGTGACCTTACTGTTGGAGTTAGTTTACCACGTGTTGTATGATGGTGCGTGCCCTGTGGCCCCTGCATGCACCATGTTTTATTATGTGATATGACTATATGATTTATGAATTATGTAACTATTTATGCTATGAAACGTAATGGGTTATATTGACTGTTGACTGTTTATGCGATATGTTAGTAATATATGCCATGAAAATGTTGATCGATGCCTTGGATACATGTAGTATTATCAAGTCATGTCATGAGGTGTTTATGCAACTGGAATGTATTTTCATGTTATGTAATATGTCATGTAATGTAAGTCATGTGAGATGCCATGTAATGTAAGAAACGTATATGCGATGTTAGCACTGCTTATGTAATGCCATGTTAGATATGTTAAGGGACCTCATGCATATATGTATGTCACGTGCATCGGGATTCTTCCCCTTTATGATACGAAAGAATGAATTACAATATTTATGTTCGCTATGATGTCATGCGGGCCCTTTTCTGTTATGTGGTGTCCGGCGACGTGTAACACGTTGTGCCCGACCAAGCTAGGCCCAGGGGGTATGTATACGAGGCCGCCTGGTGAGTTCATGTACGTGTACATGTGCCGTGTGTGAAGGAGTACCACACACCCAACCCTACCTGGAATAGGAAAGCGCCCAAGACTATGTAAAGTTTATGAAAAGTTAGGTCTCACTCATATGTTGCATGTGTTTGCATTCCTAACCCCAACAGTGCGGTGACTTACTAAGTATTTTGTAAAATACTCAAGCCACGTGCTATCTACATTTTTCAGGTAAAGGCAAGGCGCCAATGTATGGTTGACGGCGGAGCTGGGGCCACCATGGAAGTTGGAGATGGGATATTTTTAGGAGTTTACTTCTATTTGACTGTTTTAAGTTATAACATTGAGTATTGTATTGGATTTATTTTGAATTCAATTATTGAAGGATTATTTTCCGAGATAGGGTTGTTTTGAATTTATGAATCTTTATGAAAGACTCTGTTAGTGTTTTTCCAAAGTTATTTACTATGAGCTTCCACATAATGAATTATGTATGCATAGGTGATGTCACTAATTAGGTTTAGAAAATTAGGGGTGTTACAAACTCCTTCATAGATGGAGAAGACCAAGTGGAGAGCAGCATTGGTACCTAGACAACGGAGCAAGTAACCACATGACCGGAGATCGAGAAAAGTTTAAGGACCTCTATGAGAAGTTCACTGAAAACGTGAACCTTTGCGACAGATCAATTGTACCGATCTAAGGTAAAGGATCTATCTTGTTCCAGTGTAAGAACAACGATCAACGTCTATTGACCAAGGTGTATTACATCCCAAGTTTGAAAAACAATATTGTTAGACTTAGTCAAATGACAAAAGAAGGTAGCAGAGTGGAGATAGTCGGTCCATTCCTCAAGGCATATGACAGAAATGAAGCCCTGTTGATGAAGGTAAAACGATCGTGAAACCACCTATATAAGATACTACTAAAAGACCATCAACATCTTCCAAAAGAATCCATTGATGTTGACAACAATAAAGTTAAGAAGAAACTAATGGGTCAGGAGAAAAAAAAAACCCGACAAACATAGCTAAGAAGAAAGCAGAGGCTACTACAATCAGTGAAGAGAGACCTACAAGATGGCATATTTCACCATACTTGTCATCTCAACCACATAGGACTAGAAGAAGGCCACCAGGGCGTAAGAAAAGTGGGACAAACTTATCCTCTCAACCAAAGAAGGCTAGAGGCATGTCTAAAAAAAAGGTTGAAAGACAAAGGATTGCCCTACAACATGAAGAAATCCATGCACTTAAGAGAGATGCATGTTGTGGAATTAAAACTTCTTGTGAAGAATGCAGAGTTGATTAGAGACCCAACAACGTTAATACTACATAGCAACATTCAAATATTCTCACTAAGGTCCTAGCAAGGGCTAAGCTTTGCAGACATGCAAGAGTTGTTCGAAGTAAAAAATCTCGTAAAGTCAAGCTTACGGAGGAGAATGTGAGTCAATAAACTTGACTTGGTAAAAAATAATTATTGGCTTGAATAGGTTTAGGGAAATTGTTCATCCTTAATTAGGAAGAATTGTTAGTAGTTGCTTAACTCGAGGAGAAAGTTTACGAGACTAGTTGTGTTTTCTCCACTATAAATACTCATGAGATGTATGCTAGTTTCACAACAACAAAAAGAATTAATAAGCATAAGTGCTTAAGTTTCCTCTATTAAAAAAGCTCTCTCCTCTCAAGTTGTTCTTCCACTTCAGTTATTTGTTTCAACATATTTCGATTGTGGGTCATTTCCAACAAAGATGAGATGCAATGTTGCTTTAAGAGACCTTGACCCTGAGTAGAGGCAAGATCGAACTGAATGACTTGGACTAATGTAGAGGCAAGTCGGTTGTGTCAAAGACGATTGAACATGCACATGTAGGCGAGATGTGTGGTCGAGCAAGCTTAGATTCTACACAAGCAATGTTCATTTGTCGAAAACAAACCTCGCTAAGGTCCAATAAAGCTACAAAGTCGGGCAAAAAATGTAGATGGGGATTGAGTTCTCCTTAAGGCTAGTCATGAGTGTGTCAAGATCACAATGTCGCATAGTTGAAAAAGTACGACTATGAAAGTTGGTATCAAAGCCGCACTTTGTGTGTCTAGTCGGATAAGATAGTCAGAGAAATGGACCCAAGAGTTGATTAAAGACCTTGCAAGTGTGCGAAGAGTGCCAGAGCACGCAAGACAGTTGCGGGTCAAAATTAGAATCAGTTGTGGGTTAAAGTCAAGACTACTCGAAATTCATTAGTGTCATGTCGACACCTTATTGTGGGGAGATCTACCCATTAAAGAAAGAACCAAACTCATATTCCAAGGGCTTGGGGTTTTGATGTTGGCAATAGATGAGACAGAAGGCACACTAGGTCGGGAGTCTTCCAAAGAACCATTTGCGTGAGAGGAATAATGTGGTTGTAAGAAAAGAAGTCGGGAGTCAGTTGAGACATGCATTGGCCAAGTGCCAAGTTGAGCACAATGCAAGTCCTTATGGGGGGGTGACCTTGCTATAGAAAGACATCCAAATTTGAATGGACGAGAGCTCAATCGAACGGGTTGCTCACTCCGTGAATGTGCTCCAAGGTGCAATCACACATCTATTCATTGAGCCACTGCTTCGTACCAAAGGTTGTAGTTTAACAAGAGTTGTTAAGACAAGTATCCGCTTGAGAAGTGAGCATCAACTAGAAGTGAAGCTACAAGCAAGACTAGAGAATTGTCAAGGTAGCGTTGCCACATGATGGTGACAAGTTAATAGTTGGCTGAAGTGTAGCTCCAACACGGGGTTGTGTTACAAGCTTTCAAACATCGCTACTATAAAGGTTAGCGCCACGATGAGAAAATATTGTGGTTGGCTTGCGAGCCTCACCCTATGGGATGTCTGTTGTGGGTGATTCAGAGAATATGACGAGGGTGGTCAAAATGGCCAAATTTGGGGTGCGCTCTCCCTAGCCTAGGCAAGGATATGCCGAAACTAGTTAGTTTATCGTAGTTTATCTAGTGAGCCCTGAGTCGAGTTTGCAGAAGGGCGAGAGAGGCCCAAAAAAGGGATAGCCCACAACCTTAGTGTAGTTGTTTTTTCGTGCTTATGTTGCGATTCTCGGAGATAGAGGGAAGGCCCGTCAATGGTATAGCTTATAAGTAGTGTGCAGTTTCCATATTTAGTATGAAGCATGTATTTCCAATAGGTTTGTCAACATCCAGTCCAAAGTTGGATCGTCATCACGAACAATGCTGAGATTAAGTGGAAAAGAGTGTCACAATCCAAGGAGTGTTTATACCCCCAAGTAAGCCATCAAGAACGATGACTAGTTTAAGTGAGGGAGAATATCACAATCTAACTATTAAGAGAGTAGGTTGTGACCCTCACGTTGCGACAAGAGAAGCGGCGCCATCCAGTAAGGCGAGGGCCTAGACGAGTGCATGATACGACCAAGAAGGATGGTGCATCATCTAACACACAACACAGGTATGATATCAATCCCTAGCGTAAAACATAGTGGTCATTGAAGAAAAATCTATAATCCACGAGAAGGTATGAAATTAATCCCTAACTCTACCCTATTTTTAACACCAAAAAAATGAAGGGAATTAGCTCGAATGAGAATAAACCACCCATGTACGACCCAAAAGACCCAAGGAAAGAAATTAAAGGATCAAGCAAGGAAAAGGGTCTTAAGCAAGTCATTCCTATACCCTGACAACAAATTTTAAGGAGTGAAGTCTTTTGGAAAAGGATGGGAAAGGAAAGAGTAAACGAAAAAGTCATTTTTCCCATTTTTAAGGAACTTTCAAATTTTTAATTCCTTGTCTAAAGGAATTTCAAGATTCTTTAAGGAAAAAATGACCAACCAAGGGATGAAGGATTTTAAAAGAATTATGGATATTTGGAGAAAAAATAATAAAATATTCTGAAAGTGGCAAATTACCAAAATACTCTAGAAGAATGGATATATAATTATAGAAATGTCACTCTAATCAAGATCAGAGTATCTACCGTGACCATCTGCAAAAAAAAATCTCTCGAAACTCAAATCTCAGCCGTTGGATCTCTCCAAAATTGGATATGATCTAGAACATGCACAGATCATCACATCCAACGGCTAGTATTCAAAACCATGGTCGGTAAGGCTTCGATCGGAGCTGATACTTTCAACGAATTATCGAGGAAGTTCAATCTTCAAATCACGACGATTCTAGAGCTCTCAATTTCAATTTAAGCTCCTCCTATAAAGTCTGAAGTTGGGGCAACAATATGGAACAAGAATCGAGCAAGGTCGAGCTCCCAATCAAAGGCAATAAGCGTTTAAATTTTGGGTCTCCTACCCTCTGGTTTCTTCTAAATTCGAGTGCAATTGTCTATCATTTCTCTTCTAACTTGTTCCTATAGTTTTTAAACAAGATTACCCACAAGTTCTATGAAGGAGTAGAGTGCTAAAAGTGCCAAAAAAAACCATTCCCCCAATTCAATCCGCCATTAAAGAGTTTCAAGGAAAACTTGAGAATCCAATATGTGGATACATGATAATTCGCCGAGCAAGAACGATCCCAATCAGTTTCTGCACCTGCAAGGAATGTTTCCCATAGAAGATCTCGAAAAGAAATAACCTCAGGAACGTGCCCAATTAAAGAAACTCAATTTCAGGCTCACATTGGGGGTAAGTGTCATATTCCTGTCTACGGTCCCTTTTCCTTCAAATTAAGGATTTCTTTAGCTTCAGAGGAAGAATTTGAGTAACTTTAATGAAGGAATCGAGAGCTGAAACGTTGTAGAACAAACTTCCCAAGAGAACGAAAATCTTGTGTTTCGAGTGAGTTGCAAGCTGAAAGCGATTTCTTGAAATTGAGGTCCCACACTCAAAGACGTTCCTCCAAACCAATTCCTTTAGCTTGAGCTTTGGATATGGAAGAGGTTCCATGAAGAAATTGGGCCTTGACAACCCTAGAATTGGCTATCCCATAAGAAATCTTATGTTTTAGCTTCGGCGAGAAACCAGATTTTGGACGAACTTTGGAGGCAAATATCTTAGGCTATGATCCACGAGAAGGTATGAAATCAATCCTTAGCTCTTCCTTGTAACACCACTTTAAGTTTCTTGAAGAAATCGAGGGAAGAAATGGCGTGATCGAAGTTGTGAGCCTGAGTTTCAGACGACACCACGATGAAAATGCATCTTTTTCCTGTCCAGAGGAAGAAGACGATGACATGACCAGTTCAACTGAACCGGCAAAATCAACCCAAAATTTGACCTTTCCTCGGGTTTTTTCAATTTTAAACCCCTTTTAGATCAGTTCTTAAATAAAAATTTATGGTTCTAGAAACTAGACACAATAAGGAGTATGTGGAAGGAAAATTGAAGTAATTCGAATACCGTAAGCTCAAGAACGGAAGTCCCGAACATCAATAACGTGGTAAGTAGCCACCTTGGACTTTTCTTAAGAAATACTCGTAGGAATCACTTGGATTTTCATAGAAACCCTAAACCAGTATTAATTAAGAATATATGAAAGAAAAACTCAAAAACTCTTCAGTTAAGGCCCTGAACCGACAAAATTGCTCGGAATTTATGTAATGTAAAAATAACCCACTAGATGAACTCGTGCTACCTATAAAATTTTAATGTTGAGTATATTATAGCATGTTAAGGTTGTATATGAAATTTGGTGGTCATTGGATAAGAATAAGTAGGTAAACCAAGAAACGGTATAAAATGACCATAATGTCCCTAAGGTAATTTACCTTCGGTTCATGACCTAAATGACCTCCGAATGCTATGAAACTCTGTAGTAGATCTTATTTTATGATGTTATATGATTGAATGAAGTTTGGAAGTCATTGAAAAATGTTAGGTAGCAAAATCAAGATATGGAAAAAAAACGTTCATCACGATCCATACGACTTCACCTCCTAGAATGACTAACGATCCATAAAATAAGAGATTCCCCACATGTACCCTTGTTTGCTAATAAGATTGGACATACATAAGATCACATTGAACTATTGCTATAAAGAACTTATAAGTTCCAAGCTTGACCCAAGACATTATGCATAAAAACCTAGGATTACCAAGAATCCAATAAAACACCTAGGTTAATGCAAGTTCATGCTTAACAAGTTGGTAGGATCCATGCCCGAAGTTACCATTATCTCCCATCACGAAGTGTACCACAAGGCCTCTATTTCTCTTTAGGTAGGATGCCCTACTATATGTACCATGAGCAGGATGCCAAGATGGACTTATTATTTCCCTCACCTAAATGAGATGCCCTGCATCACAAGACGCCACTTATGAACTCATGGGGAAAAAAATTAAGGGTAACTTTGGAAAAGTTTTCAAGGCTAAAATACGATGCATGACATGAAAACCTCTAAGGTTTAGTTCCTGAAAATGAAAGAAGTAGTCATATCCTAGCTCAAGGTCTATACATACTCCAAATTACCAACTATTTTTTGTAAGGCCTATTCTAAATGACATGACAATAAGTTCAAGATTTCAAGTTGATTGGAGCAAGTTTGGAACCTAAACCAAGATGGGACTTAAGAAATGCTTAAAGGAAACACCTCAAGATTCATGACCTTCTAGAACCCTCTAAGGAATCCATTATGAATCTATGACTTTCTAGAATAACTCATACTAGTTATTATGATGGGTACATATGATTAGGAATGCATGTGACAACTTATGTCTCAAGGAATTATGAATCTTAGAAACTTAGAAGATTGAGATAAGAAGAATGCTAGATACCACTCAAGGATAAGGGACCAAGAGGGACCAAGATCCTCAGACTCGGGAACTCAAGAATGCTAGGTAATACTCTAAGCATGTCCAATTATGGCTCATACCTCCCACCACGCAATGGTTTTAGAGGCCATGTTTCTTCTTCTAGGTGGGATGTCCTGCACCATGTTTCCCTTGCAGGATGTCATGTTTGGTCTCATGTTTCCCCCACCTAGATGAAATGCCCTGCACCATGTTCTGGGTATCTAAAGATTGTCAGGATGCCATGTTCATGCATGCACTGATCACTAAACCTTTATGGTCTATGCCATGTTCAAGCATGCATTGATTACATGACCTTTTTGGTCTATGCCATGTTCATGCATGCACCGATCACGTAACCTTTATGGTCTATGTCATGTTCATGCATGCATCGATCAGGTGACCTTTATGGTCTATGCTATGATCATGCATGCTTTGATCACGTGACCTTTATGGTCTATCATGGGGAGTAATCTATGGCCACGATGGAATAATAAGAGAGTCAATTACCTTAGACAAGAATCAAGGACCTCCTAAAACCTCCCATGGTACATCATCTCATGACTTAGATTATGCTGCTTGAAATGCATGAAGCTTTGAGTGTAGGTATTAAGAATATATCGCTTGGAACGCATGAAGCCTCAGATACAGTTTGATAAGTTTATGACTAGTACGGTAACTCCTAAGGGTAGTGTCTTAAATAAAGAATTAAGAAACAAAACAAGAACCTAGAAAGAACCAAGAACAAGAGAAAGATCAAGGACTAGAACATGGATCAAGATCCAAGTTCTAAGGACAAGAACAAAGAACCATAGTACTAAGGTCCGTAGAGAATAACCAAGGTTTCAAAATCCAAGGACCAAGATCCTCAAGATAGAACATGATAAGAACCCACAAGTCAAGAACAAGAACTAGATGGCCTAAGTACTTACGACAAAAGCAATAACAAGAAAAGAAAGAGTGTGGTACCCCTAGCACATCAAGGACACGATTAAGAGCCTACAAGTATGTTGCTTACTGAATCTTAGTACTCATTCCTTATTCTCCGCAGGTAATAAGGAGTTGGTCGAGGTCGGGAGCAGAATATGGAGCAAGTACCATAGACAAACCTCACTCGTCATCCTCAACCCTTTTGTTTTAAAATGTCTTGTGTCATTCCTTATTTTGTACTTTAACTGTTGTGTAGTGTTTTAAATACTTTGTATAAACTTTATTTTGATATAATATAAATATAATGAATGAGATGTTTTAAGTTTAAGATGTTTTATTTTGTGAAAAAGTTACCCGTCTTTTTGAAGTCATTGAGTCCGTTCAACTTAACTAGTCCTATTAACCTAAAACCTTACCCTCCCTCAGTTTTTCTCAATTTTAACCTCCTTTTCAGACCAATTCTCATGAAAAAAATTTATGGTTCCAGAAACTAGACACTTTAGAAGTCGGTAAAAAAAATTGAAATAATTCGGATATCGAAATCTCGAGAATAGAGGTCTCAAACATCGACGACGAGGTAAGTAGCCCGTTTAGATTTTTCTTAAGAAATATTTGTAGGAATCGTTTGTACTTTAATATGAAAATTAAGCTCAATATGAATTAAGAAAATATGAAAATATATATATATATATATATATATATATATAGATATATATATACAATAAGTTAAGACCTTGAACCGATCGATTTCCTTGAAAGTTAAGTAAGGTTAAAATAACCAAATAAACAACCTCCGTCTAGGTTTGAGTTTTAGATTTATTAAATACAATGAATTTAAAAACATAAAATAAAATTTAAATTACATATGAATTGTGTCCCTAAGATAAATCTTATTTCTTATCTCTTTAATATGTTTTTAGCACATTCACTTTTTCATATTATAAAAATATTTTAGGTATCTTTTTTTTATATTGTTATCAATAAAATCCTAACTCATTTAAAATTTAAAATGGAATGATTAAAATTTAAAAGTAACCACGATAATGAAACTATAGTGTATATTTAATTTTTTATTAAAAATAATAGATTACATGATAAACTTTGATAAAGCAAGATCGATCGAACAATCCTGCATTATTTTTATTTATTAATACGTGAAAATGATGTCATAAACATAATATAAAACTTGCACGCTTTATAGTTTATTCTTTAAATTGAAGGGTCGTTTAATATGGCCACTCGCCAATGACATTGCCAGGTGGGTCATAGTTGCAGGTGATGAATTTACCGCCATTGTTGCACCTCACTTTTGCACATCCAACTTTTGTCGTGTTTTGCCACACCACTTGAGTGTAGTGGCCGCACATTTTTCCTTCGGTGCAGGTGTTGGAGGCATAATCGTAGAATTGTTGCTCATCCACCCACATTTGAACTGCTTCAATGCCTGTCATTTCACTAGAATGCACGGCAAGATTCTCGCCATAAGGCCCATTAGAGTGCAACAATTGACAGTCGTTGCTACGTTCATTGGCATATTGTGTAGCATAGTTTGCAAGTTCTTCATCCCACTGGATGGGTTTGATGCCAACTTGGACCGCGCTCACTTGGGAACGAGCAATATTGTGAGCATCAACATAGTCTTGAGGGGAGTCTTGAGCGAGAGACGAAGGAAGGATAGTGATACAGAAGACACAAAAGAGAGACAAGGAAATCTTTACGAGACCCATTTGGATTGGATCGTAAAGGTTGAAAAATATAAGGAAATGGGTGTGAGAGAAATGGGATGGACATAGTTTGTATTTATAAGCATCAAATTTTGAATATACTTTAATATAATTCAAGTTGGAAACTTGGGGTTTGTATTTGTTGAACAAATGTTGGGTGATGGAGAAGTTACCCAACTTGGATGGCTATTTACAATTTGGCCCCACATATTTAAATAAATACGAAAACAACAATTTTTCAAATTTTTATAGTAAAATAAAAATAAAAAAATAAAAAGAGTACATTGAGGCTGCCCAAATGTGTACAAATAATTAATTTAAACCCATTTGTAGAAATAAATATTTTAAGTTTAGAATTATCGTGTTTTAAACGCCACAAAACACGACATCTTTTAAATAATCCGTTTTTAATTTCAATTCAATCTTTCGTACAAAAAAAATATATTTAAATTGTTCTTGAATTAAACCGAGACTAAAATTGATATGAATAACCAAAGAAATTCACTTAATTTAATCTTTGAACGGTGTGTTTTTCCTTCCTCATCTCTAATGGTACTCTCACGAGAACTTGAAGAAAAAAGAATAGTCACAAATGAGCATGAACCTTAAGTTAGTATGTAACCATATCCCTCTTTAACTAACGTGGGATCATGTGAGATCTCACCATCTACCTTCTTTGGGTGCCAACTGAGACTAAATGATTACTTATTAAAGTTGATTGTTACAAATTTTGCACGTAGATGAACTGAATCGTTGCAGTGATTTGATATGCAATTTTTCTTCACAATTAGACTTGTTATTCGTAGAGCTGTATACTCAACCTGACAATCCGGGTTGGGTTGGGTTTATTTTTCTAAACTTGAACTAATTCGATTCAATTTCGAGTTTATGGAACAAAACTTTTGAATTGACTCCAGCCAAACAAAAATATATAAGATACATTAAGACCTTACCATAATTTTTTGTTTTTTTGTTTTTAATTATTTTGTTTAATTTTTTTTATAATATTTGTTATTTTTTATTTTTTTGATTTGAGTTTTTTTTTATATATATATTTAAAAAATAACTTAATATATCTTACTTTTTAAATACACATTATTTATAATATATAAATAAAATAATATAAATAAAATAATTTAATATAAGAATACGTTATATTAATTATGATTTATATATACATTTATGAAGCATATTGTTTTTGGGTTGATTTGGATTAGATTAGCCACCCAACAAATCTAATTTTGGGTTTGGTCGGAGAATTGATTTGGTTCAAATTCAATTCGATTTTTGATTTGGTTTAAAATTAGTAAAACCAAATCGAGCCCATCTAAATATTTTTAAAAGTAATTTTATTTTTTTAAAAAATGGATTACTCTATTAAAATATTTAAATTAAATCGAATCTAAGGAAAGAAACCCATCCCTAGATCCCACATCGGTAAAGAACATTGACAACGACGTAAATATATTTCTCACTCACTCCCGTCGGTTCTTTCTGCAAAAAGAAGAAGACAAGCTTTTGCCCTACCCCTCTGTATCATCCGCTATTTTTCGGTATTCAATTCATCCATCAACAATTCTATATTGAATTTGTCGTCAACAACGTTTTCGTACTTTTTGTTCTGAATCATCCATCCGAATCAAAACCATTTCATCCTGAATTACTTTCTGGGCATAAGGTGTTCGTGTTTGTTTGCTACTATGTTTGAATTATGCTATGGTGGTTGAATTTCTTTCAGTCTTAGTCGCATGATTTTAGAATCATTTGGTTGTTTATCTTTTTCTTAATCCTCACCCCAAGCTAAGACGCAATTGTAATGAAATAGAGCGGCTTTGTTTTTTTATACGATTCTTCTACTAAAGCTTTTCTCGCGCTTTCTCCATGGAAGCCGTTTCCCTTTCTCACACTGGTTTTTCGCTTCCTCTTCATCGCTATGGTATTTTCTGTTTCTTTATTATTTGTTTTCGACGTACGGTTTGTTTGCAAGTTTATGTGTTGCTAATCGATGCAATTCTATTGGATCAAATGTTTTAGGTTACCATGAGCTTGGGCTTTACAGTGCTTCATCTTCTTTGCTGCCGGTAAGCATTTTAGTCAATCTGTTTATCACTTTTGTTCGATTGTACTTGTTTGTTTGTGTATATCTGTTGGAAGATTTTAAGTCTGCACTCTGTTGAGCTGGTGAGTTAGGAAAAATATTATTGTAGGTGGCCTGATATGTGTCTCAACATTTTAATCATGAATCAAGTTGGGATCTGTCCTCTCGAATGCTTATTGTAGCTAACCTGATGCAAGATGAGCTCTGGTGTTGCTCGTTTATGTGGATAAAAAATAAATGTCTAAACCATAAAGGACATAAGAATCATGATCTAAATATGTTTTCTCTGTTGGATCTACTAGCATTGAACCCAAACATTTGGGAGTGTTTGAGTTACTTTACGGAATGAAGTGTTATTTGGGTTTAGCACAATTTTTAACTGGACACACTTTATTCAGAAAAAGAGAGATAAAGCAGTCGGGAGATGAGGAATCTCCCCAAAATCCAGGGGGATTTACACGAATAAGGAAAAAAAAAAAAAAAAAATCCCAATTGGTATTGTAAACTAACAATCATAATTTAAAACTCCTTTGGCAGAGAATACCAAGTTGACAGAAAAATCTTTGATTATTTTTTAACCTCAATTTCTTAGTTAGTTATAGTCATGATGGTGTTGAACCAAATGAATTTAGAGAGCCTTAAGTTGTTCACAAAGAAATTGAAGGAGGGCTGAATGGTTGTCTTAGGGAAGCACTAGCAAATGTTGATAGCGATTTCTACAACTCATAACTGCATAAGAGCAATGGGAAGAAAGATGGTTTTGGTCTCTTATAGCTTTTCGGCATGATGCCATCGCCACCAGATGAAAAATAAAGCAAAGCTTGAAAGCATTTTTGAATTCTATCATAATAAATAACCAGTCTTGGGCAAAGGCCCGAAGGAAGAATTTTCTCTTTTTAAGGACTTTAGCTTTCCAAATGAATTTACGTGGACTTGTTTTTTGTATGCGCTTGTACATTCTTTCATTTTTTGCAATGAAAATTTTGGTTTCTTACCCTAAGAAGAAGTCTATGATCCTTCCGTAAAAAGGAAGATTTTATCACCTTGAGAGATTATATACCATTTTTTACGAGCCACTCTTCATTTCTTTCAACTATTGACAATAGATGTCCAAGGCCTTTTAAACTGAAAGTGCCTTTAAGATATGCTAACCATTCACAACAAGCTAAATGATACTTACTAGTAATGATTTTCTTCCGTAATACATGTTTTCATCATGAATTTTCAACCCGGTTTAGCTAGGAGATTGAAAATGTAATTGGCATGGATTTTGGGTGGCCTATTGATGAGGGGGAAAGTTAAAAAATAAAGGCACTATGGGGTTATGAGTTCAAATGTTTGGTGGCCACCTATGTCAGATACTAACATCCTGCAAATCTTCCTGCTAGAATGGTATAAACTGTGATCATTCTATAATGTTAGATTGGACTTTTCTAGTCTTTCATCAATTGTGAGGTGGATAGTTTTCTTTTTTTTTTTTTTTTTTTGCTTACTTGAGGCTTCCTCTCTTAATCCCAAAAGTGTGACATGTGGAGCCTTGTTACAGAAGAGATTAGAAAATGGCTTTCATCCTGGAAGAGAGCATTTTTTTCTCTAAGGAGAGCATTTTTTTCGTCCAATTTTTCTCGTGTGGGATCCTGATTTACTTGCTATCCATATCTAGGATCCCTGTTTTAGTTAGCTTAACTCTAGAAAAGTTTATGAGAGACATTTCGTGGGAAGAAGTTGACAAGGGCGGGGATTGGCATTTGGTTTATTAGGAAAATAGTGTCGATGCCAGTGGGACCAGGGAGGATAAGTAATGTGAGACTGTGTAAGAAGGCCTTGTTGGATAAGCTTAATGCCGCTTTATTGGGAATAGTGTGAATACTTTTGGGAGGATAATTGGCTGGATCATAGTCCTTTGTGTATCTTCTTCCCACGTTTGTATTAGTTATCCTTCATGGGATATAATTTTGGCTTCCATCTTCCCCAGCTTTGGTAATTTTTCCTCAAACCTTTCTTGGCTTTCAATATTCCTTGTTGGATAGGGAGATACTAGAGGTCTCCACTCTTCTCTCTTTGCCAGGGGATTTTTTTTTGTTGGTCCAGGACGAGCAATCCTCCGTGGGTTTTTTCTTGTAAATTCTTTTTCTTCCCTTGCGTGATCCTCTTCCCGTAGATCCCTTTTTTCTTGCTTTGGTAGCTGAAAGTCCCCATGACAGGTTTTACCTGTGAGGGTTAATTATTGGATCGTATTAGAGGCATTCTACTTTTTTGTTATGCCCACTATGGTGTAGGAATGCCGTTGACATTCTAGTTCGTATTGTTTGAGGATGTTAGTTTGCTTGTTTGATTTGCTATGGTATCTTCAGAGTTGGGCTTGCTTGGCATGTAGTTGAGTGAGGCACGTGGTCTGCCCTTGTGTAATATAAGGGGTAGATCCTTTGAGGGCCTTCTTTTTAGTATGACTTGAAAGGAATAGTAGGAATTTGGAAAGATTGAGAGATCTTGAGAAGAGGATTGACACTTGGCTAGATCTAACACTTCTCTATGGGCTTCGATTACCAATGAGTTGTATAATTATTTTGTTGATCTTATTTAAGCTAATTTGAATACTTGTGATAACAAAAAATATGAAGTAGGGGAAAGTTTTCTGTGTTTGAGGCCACCTTTATCAAGACCTGTTTTACATGAATGGCTAAAAATTTATTGCCCAGTTTACAAGGTTACGACCATCTTCATTTCTAGATCCTTTCTACAATGTTAAGCTTCTTCAATATTTTGGTCGTCTTTGAAAGACGTTTAAAGATATGAAGGTAGTAAATTGGAATACTAGAAAAAACTGCATTTGAATGGATTACTTTCCCTCTTTTATTAAACAAAGCATTTCTTCACTTGCATAGTTTTTCTTAAAGAGATTCTCTGTTAATGGTTTTAGAGATGTCCATGGGGGCGGGGGTGGGGAAGCCTTTTCATCTCCATCCCCACCCCCTATTTTATTCTCCATTCCCGTGAAATTCTCCATTTATTTTTATGGGATCAGAGTGGAGATTCTCCATGGGAAATGTGCATGGATTAGGTGCCCCACGGGAAATTTTTCTCCATTTTTCTATTATATTTCTAAATGATGATTCTTCCGAAGAAAGTTTTTAATACATAATTTTCATTTTACAATATAATTTTTGTTAAAAAAATGTTTACAAACAAAAATCTAATATAATGTTTACAAACAAAAATATAATATAATGTTTACAAACAAAAATATAATATAATGTTCTACCAACATAATTTCTAAATAATCAACAAAACACAAAAAGCTTCAACCTAATCCTTAACCATAGTCTCAAAACCTTAAATGTTATAATATATAAGTAATATATTTATAAGAAGCCCCAAACTTCATTGTTTTGACCCCAATTTCATGAACTTTGGGTTTATTAGCCAAAATAAAGTATAATGAGCTGAAATCAAATAATGACCCATTTGTAGAAAGTCATGGAAGTGTAATTGTAAGACAAAGAAAACTAGTTTATTATAATTTGTAATAGAATATGTGTGTGTGTGTGTGTGAATTGGGAGGAAATGACATTATACAGGGTTCGAACATAGAATCTCTTGCAATCATATCATGTTAAATCACCAATCAGCCCAAACTCAAAAGTCTTAGCTGATGGGTTATGTTAAATTTAATTATATCATTACTTTGTCACAAACTATGCTCACTCCATAGTACATTTGGCTGCACGGATGGTAGCAACCGTTTTAGAGGGAGAGGGTGATTGTAGAAGCATGGTGAAGGGTCAAGGTGAAGGGGCAAGAAGGTCACAAGAATGGGATGGAGAAGAGAGAGGGGGTAGGAGAGAGATGCTCCATTGTGTTGCTTTTCATCTTTAGTACTCACTTATTTTGATTAATGAGAATGTTAATTACCATTTTAACTGCAGATGAATGCGTTTAGGGGTCTTCAATATAGCTCCTCTCTCCATGAACAAGCAAATTTGAGAAAAGCTGGTAAGTTATTTCTTGCTTAGAAATCTTAGACTTGTTAATTTATTCTCTCAAATAACTTTTATAACCGAATATTTTTTGAGTTCTCGATAGTTTCCGCTACCTTCTTGTTTGCAATGGTCTTTTAGCAGCATGTAGCTGGCCTAGGCCAACAGAAATTTGTAACTAATATTGTAAATTGATTCACGCTCCACCATTTCATCACCAAGTATAATGGTTTTTCATCCTAGACTAGATAACACAAGTAGAGATTATAAAACAAAATTTGTGCATATAGTGTGCTTACATCTGAAGTGCAATGTGTTAGACCTTGTGCAAATTTTTCATGGCTAGTTAATGATTAAGTCAGGAGATGACATGTTGATAAAGAAACGGGAGCAAAAATTGTTGCTCATTTATTTTTATTCTATTTGCAATTTTTTAGGTTTTATTTTGATCACCTGCTAATTCTTCAACCATGCAAGAGATTCTATACTTCTTGACTGTCATCAGGATATCACCGGGTTTTAATACACTCTGGATATATTTGAATCATAATTCATTGGCATGAATTTTTGTTTAAGGAAAGAGCCACTTCTTTTTGCCTCAGCTGCAGAAGCATGTTATTTTGACACATTTTAATGAAATGCTTCATAAATCTTGTTCTTAGGCTTTGACGTTTCTCTTCATCTACAGCTCAACATTATTGCTACTCATCCGTCATCAGAAAATGTGTTGGTGTCTCTTCGTGTTATCTTACTCCAAATGAGAATCCATACAACCTGTTTAGTGGAAAAAGAAACCCCCGGTCTATTATTGTTAGGTCAGAACTTGCAAAAATGGGAACTCATGAAGTTGGTTATCCATTATCAGGTCTCTTTTGGATGGATTTTGTTTCTTTCTTGTCCCATTTCCTTTTCTTTTTACCTGTTACCTTATATGTCTAATTCCTTTTTTTTTTTTTTTTCCTTTTTAACTGCCTAAAGTGCAGAAGTACCGTTGAGCTCAAAAATAAGAGGAACGTGCTTTTATGCTACTACTGCAATCACTGCTATTTTTCTCTTTATGCTTATGCTGGTGGTGCATCCAATTGTGTTATTGACGGATAGATACCGCAGAAGAATTCATTATACAATTGCCAAAATGTGGGCAAGTTTGACTGTTGCTCCATTTTTTAGGATCAAATACGAAGGATTGGAGAATTTACCCGCTCCAAATTCTCCTGCTGTATATGTTTCCAACCATCAGAGCTTTCTTGACATATATACACTTCTTACCCTTGGCAGAAGCTTTAAGTTCATTAGCAAGACTGCAATCTTTCTCTTTCCCATTATTGGTTGGGCTATGTTTATGATGGGTGTCGTTCCTTTGAAGCGTATGGATAGCAGAAGCCAGTTGGTACTTTCTTTGATTATCCATTTCGATTTTGCACAGTTTATTACTTAGAAGACAAATTTGAAATGAAATTTGTTTAAAATTTGGGACCTTTTGGTTAAGAACGATGTTATTGGATATTATTTCCAAGTTTTTTATTTTTTTAATGAAGGACTGTCTGAAGCGATGCATGGAGCTTATAAGGAAGGGTGCATCTGTATTTTTCTTTCCAGAGGGAACACGTACTAAAGATGGAAAATTAGGTGCTTTCAAGGTAAGTGAACATTATATTTCAAAACATTGCATTGGGGGACAGTAGCGTTGGTTTTTGGTTATGAAGAAACAAACATGTGTATGAAATCTATACTTTTTTCACAAACTTAGTGAGGTTTACTCGACTTTGAAATATCAATTCCATTCATAATACCCAAGTTAGAGAATTGAAATAAACGGTTCCATTATTTTAATTGTCTTCTTGCTCTGCAATTCTCTATTTAATTATTTGTATCGGTTGTTGACCATATTTAATTCTTTAGAAAGCTTGCTGTGTCTCAAAGTGCTTGGTGCAAAATTGTACTGTATGATTGGCTAGAAAGCCTATGTTCATGTGTCCTTTTGCATGCATAGTTTTTTCTAATTAAATAGCATCTATTTTTTAATTTTTTTAAAAATGTTTGATTTGTAGAAAGGAGCATTCAGTGTTGCAGCAAAGACGAAAGTGCCTGTTGTACCGATTACACTCGTAGGAACTGGTAGCATTATGCCAGCAGGATCTGAAGGCATCTTGAATATGGGATCTGTGAAAGTTCTTATCCATAAGCCTGTGATCGGAAGTGATCCAGAAGCATTGTGCAATGAAGCTTGGAGTGTTATTGCTGATGCACTGAGTAAGCATGCTTAGGTCTCTTCCGGTGAAAATGATTTTTGACTTCATTACTCAGATTTCAGTTACCTGATGTGGAATATTTGTATTTTTGATAAGGTAACTTCCTCTCTACCATTTCAATTTATTACTTCAGTTTTTTGCTTATCATCTTATCCACTTTAATGTCTTTCTTTTAGTTAGTTTGGGGCTCCCTTCGCTTTTTTGTGGGCTGGTTTCTTTCATTATTTCTTAATGGATGCTTGGTTTCTTACCCAAAAAGGAAAAAGAAAACCTTGGAATAAATGACATTAATATTGTACAATTAGTTAGAGTAAGGACGTAAGATTGGGGGGTGGGGGGGGGGGGGGGGGGGGGGGGGGGGGGGGGGGGGGNTTGATAATAATTGAGGCCAAAATAGAAACCTCAAGATTGTAATTATAAGATTCTTAACCTTTATGAGATCCAATCCTCTAAATCATTCTTTTCTTCCGTTTCTATGTTTACCACGAAACTCATAAGATTGTATTGAACCCATAAAACATGTATTTACCATGGGACATGGGGCTTCTACCATCCAGCACAGGTTTGATTGATCTGATAGCGGATGGCCTTTAGGAAACTGAACTTAATTATTGAAGGTCTTATTTACTTGCGAGAAATGGGATATTAAGAAGAATAGAGTAGAAATCAACAAAAAGAAAATTGTGAAATGTGAATACGATTTCTAAGTTGTGCTAACGAAAATTATTTTGGAATTAGAATCAGAATGAAGAGAATAAAGATAAATGGAGAAAAAGTTTTGGAAGGAAAAAAATGGAATGAGAATGATACTTCGAGTTCCGCCCTAAAAAAATTCATTTAATAGGGCGAGAGAGAGAGCCTTCGCTTACCTGCTTAACCGTGCGGAAGGCGTATCTTTGGCTTCCGTTGTGGATTCCTTCTTTGTTAAAAAAACCTACTTGCGACTTGATGTCCCTCCCGTGTGGCGACATGGGGGCGAAAAAAGGAAGGGAGGGATGGGGTTTCTCTCGCTTTTGGCATAGCGGACCCTAGCAAGAGGCCTGCATGATGGGCTATTTAGCTCCGTGGTAGAGCGCACCCCTGATAATTGCATGCTCCCGTTATCTCATCTATTGAAAAAGCTGGTATAGAATAGGCTTCTTTTATTTTATTTATTTATTATTATTATTATTATTTTTTTTCTATCTTTAGCTTTTCTTTAATACCTTTGATGTAATGACAGTCCTAAACAAATTGGAATCAAAGTGAGCCAAGAAGAAGTTCCATAATCTCTTGATGGAAGAAGAGTGAGGCAAGAGTTGGTCTATATCTTCCCTAGCTGTACTGCATATTGCACACATCCTGTAGGGTTGAGATCCGAAGGGAACATCCTTGGGGTATTTGATCAATCAAGATAATTGCTCTTCCCAGTAGCAAGGGACAACGGAAACATTTTGAGGCAAACTGCTACATTCATTTTGTGCATAATCTTGTGATCATAAATTGCTAATAAGGGAACTGGAATTTTGGAGAATGTGATTCAGTGTTACTGAATCAGGTAAAATGGCTTCTTTATATTATTATGTTCATAGCTGTTAGGGATATGCTTTTAACATATTAGTTTGTTCGTAGAGTCTTTTCTTTGCACATGAATTTTGTTCGTAATTTGATAACATGAACTGCTATTAGTTTCAAATTGTTTTACCATGTTCATCTTGCCTTTTTTTTTTTTTTTTTTTTTTTTTTCAACTAATCATTC
>NW_019268533.1:4474241-4483163 GCF_002738365.1 Cucurbita moschata
TTTTTTTTTTTTTTTTTTTTTTTTTTTTTTTTTTTTTTTTTTTTTTTTTTTTTTTTTTTTTTTCTTCTTTCAACTAATCATTCGTGTTAATTTTGTATGGTTAGACAGAAATAAATTCTGTTAAGTGTATAGGAAGTATGAACCAAGAGGTATCGACCCATTTCCAGAAAGATATTGGGGCTCTCTCTCCCTTGCTTCTCGGCTTTCAAGATTGATGGGAGTTAAGGTTAGTTACCCGTCCTGTTATTTGCCTTGTTAGGACAGCAAGAAAGAAATCCCCATCTCCTCCATGAAGTTTGGTAATGATTCTGGAGTTGTCTGTGTTTTAAAGAGAATAGTTGTTGTTGATTTCAAGTAGGTTTGCAGATGGATTGTTGTCTGTTGTCTGTTGTCTGTGGTGGGTACAAAAGATATCCAACTAGGATAGTTGGTTTGTAGAAGTGACCACATTACCTAATCGAGTGGCAAGGGGAAGCATTTGTTTCCTGTACGAGAAAATCAAGTTTGGCTAGTTGTAGCCAAACGGATTGGAAGTAAGCGGTGGTCTGATCAGAGGTCAGTGGTTGACGAGCATTAGAGTAGGTTGTGACCTCGTGAGTGGTGCCCATCGAACTACGTGAAAGCTGAGAAAGACAAGTGCTACGATGTGATCAAGGAGGACAGTGCATCATCTAATAAACTAAAAAAAGTGTACATGACAGCCAAGTTAAGGTATAAGTAAGATTAGAGGCACGATGTCATCAAGAATGTCAGAGATACACTTTAAGAGGTCGAGTAGGATCTTGAACCATAACCATTTTGAAGTGTGAATGCATAAGAGACTTTATCTTAGCAAGTCGGAACCACCAATATTCTAGAGCATGCAAATGTATCCGATTTTGCAGGGTAGTGGAGCATGAAAAAGTTGTAGACGCATGGTGTCACGATCGTATTTTTTCAACTGTGTGGCGTCGTGATCTTAACACGCTCACAACAAGCCTTGAGGGAAACCCAAGCCCCATATATATCTTTTGCTCAAACTTTGTGGCTTCGTTAGACCTTAGGCGAGATTTGTTTTCGCCAACTAAACATCATTTGTGCAGAATCCAAGATTGTGCGATCACATACGCTACTTATGTGTGCATACTCAATCATTTGTGGCACAATTGACTCACCTTTGCACTAAGCCAAGTCATTCGTTTCAACCTTGCCTCTACTCGGGGCCAAGGTGATAAGGATCACAGTGTTCCAAATGTTTCAACGGGACCTATTACACGATCCAAGACCAAGAAGATTTAACAAGCATTTATTCTTCATCTACAAAATTGGATAGATTCGGTTCAACAATTATTCAAGTTAATTTGATTGAGAAATGACCATTTTGAGCTTCAGAAGTTATATTTGCATGATTGAAGTAACAGAGGAAGCGGTTGTAAATTGCATTTGATTGATAAGTTAGAAAACTTTATTTATTATTTTTAATTTCATAATTCTTGTAATGGGTAAAATGGTGGGAGTTATTGGTCAAATTGACTTCTTCTGAGATTTAAGCGGATCAAAAGTAAATTTTGGGACATTTTAAGAAATGAAAATTTCTTCTGTGGGACAAATTATTATGTAAAAGGCCGATGGTGAATGAATGAAATTGATATATCAATTTGAGACTTTCACCTTAGAAATTCGAGTATCATTGTGATTTCTAAGTTTTATGCAATTCTAGTGGTAGATTGCATCTGGGCGTAGAGTGATTCAATTTAGAATAAAGTTTCAAATCTTGCTTCTAGATCTTTGAACGTAAGCCGTAATCTAATTTCAGTCTTACAGGTTGATCCGAATATCCGAATTTTGTATAAGAAGATGTTAATTTCTTTGATTCAAGGGTTCTTCAACCAAAGTTTGGATCGTTAGGCTGAGAATTAGGGTTGTCTTATTAATTTGGTATAGAGTTGAGATCGTTGGATCGTTGGGTCGTTGGGCTGAGAATTAGGGTTGTTTTATTAATTTGGTATAGAGTTGAGATCGTTGGATCGTTGGGTCGTTGGGCTGAGAATTAAGATTGTCTTATCAATTTGGTATAGAGCCTTACATCTTTTGGATTAGGGATTGTTGGGCTGAGAATTAGGGTTGTCTTATTAATTTGGTATAGAGTTTGGATCGTTGGGCTGAGAATTAGGGTTGTCTTGTTAATTTGGTATAAAGTTTGGATTGTTGGGTTGAGAATTAGGGTTGTCTTATCAATTTGGTAGAGTCTTACATCTTCGGGATTTTGGTATAAAGTTTGGATCGTTGGGTTGAGAATTAGGGTTATCTTATCAATTTGGTAGAGTCTTACATCTTTGGGATTACGGTTGTCAGGTTACATCTTTGGGATTAGCGTTTGTCTTTATCAATTTGGTATCATAGCAGATTAGGGTTTGTCTTATGGGATTAGGGTTGCCAAGTTACATCTTTGGAATTAGGGTTTGTCTTATCAATTTGGTATCATAGCGGATTAGGGTTTGTCTTATCAATTTAGTATCAGAGCCTAGGTTACATCTTGGTGACCCATTCTAGGATTGATTTTATATTTCATTTATGTTATTGTAAACATCTTTTCTTCAAATCTGCTCATTTTTTCTTCATTGTTCATTTATTTTATTGCTGCCATTTCCACCATTTTTTGTCATCTTCTCACTTTGTTTCACTTTCTTTCGAAAGATCATACTTAGATCTTTAAAAAAAAAAAAAACAATCTTTATCATATTTGCTCGTGGTTATAAATCCTTGTCAATTTGAATTGGAGACTTATTCTAGAATTAATTTTATCTTTCATTTACGTCATTGTTTATCTTTTCTTCAAATATGTCCATTTATTTTCTTGGTGTCATTTCCACTCTTCTTTGTCATCTTCTCACCTTGTTATCATTTTCTTCTTCTCACTCTGAAAGATGACAAATATGCAGCTTTAATACCAAATTGACAAGGAATTGATAAGGCAACCCTAATCCTCCGCCCAACGATTCAAGCTTCTGTTGAAGCAAGAACCCTTGAATCAAAGAAATTAATACCTCCTTGTATAAAATTCGGATCAATCAAGAGGTAAGACTAGAATTAGATTACCTCTTACGATTCCATAATCCTCTGCCCAATGATCCAAGTTTTTGTTGAAGCAATAACCCTTGAATCAAAGAAATTAACACCTCCTTATACAAAATTCGGATCAACCAAGAGGTAAGACTAGAATTAGATTACCGATCAAAGATCTAGAAGTAAGATTTGGAACTTTGTTCTAAATTGAGTCACTCTACAATCGAACTTGACCAAGATTTGACTGAATGACTTAAATGCAATCTACCACAAGAATGACATGAAACTTAGAAATGGTAAAGATGATGTTTGGATTTCTAAGGGTGAAAGTCTCAATTTGAATCTTAATTTCATTCATTCATAATCTGCCTTTTATCTAATAATTTGTGGATATTTATAGTCTCCCCACAAAAAAAAAAACTTTCAATTCTTGAAATGCTAAGTTAGTGGCCAAAATTTGATCCTTATCCCACAAAAGAAGTCAATTTGCCCAATGTCTTCCACCCTTTTGCCCATTACCATAATTATGAAATTAAAAATAATAAAGAGAGTTTTCTAACAACTTATCAATCAAGTGCAGTTTATAGCGACTTCATCTACTACTTTAACCGTACAAATATTCACTTCTGATGCTCGAAATGGTCCTTCCTCAATCAAATTAACTTGCGTAGCACATGAAATAATTATTAAACCGAGTCAATCCAATAATTTTGTAGATGAAGAATGAATGCTTGTTGAATCCTTTTAGTCTTGGATCTTGTAATAGATTCAATTGGAACATTTGGAACACTATGATTCTTATCATAAGGTCTTTCAATGCAACATTGCATCCAACATCATCTTGGTTCCCAGTTAACATGGCATCATGTCTTGACATCATCCCAAGTCACGAGATGTAGGTGGCCATCGCAACTCACTCGTTCATGCCATCGAGAAGGGGCCCACATGTCGTTCATAATCGCGGGACATTCTGAACATCTATCCATTTGGGTTCAATCAAGGCATTGGCCCTCTCGTGCCCATGTCATATCATTTACAGATACCGTACTGGATAGCGGGTGCATAATCCAACCTCCGACACATGGACTAGGGCGCAATGTCGACACACACATGCCATCTGATACTGTCATTGAAAAACCTATTTCAAAGGAAGTCGCTCATCACACTCGTCTTAGAACGCTCGCCCTCAATGTGACAAATATATGTGCCACAGGGTAGCTCGCTAAAGTCACAGGGCTCAGGAGCGGTGGAAAACTGACACCATGCCTCCCTCTAAAGTATATTTTGAGACGTTTTCAAATTAGTTGGCATAGACATTTTCTTATTTTGTTCTTTTTAGTCTTGATAGTTAAATGTAATCATTCAATTTTCAATAGTTAAATGTAGTCACCATGCCACGTTGCTCACGTCGTTCGCATTGCATTGCTTGAAGTTATGTCTTGTTGCTACCCTCAAACACCAGCTGTTGTGACTGATGTTGACATCCTTGTCATCGTCGCCCACCGCTCACCATTGTTGTTGAAATCATCGTTTCGGGAGTAAAATGTTAGTTTTACGGACTTATTTTATTCAAATCTTAATTTTGATGCAACAGCTAATATAAATGTAGTAATTGAAACAATAAGATTTATTGTAATAGGAACGGTTGATTTTCGGATTTATTATATCTTATATAATTAATTGCTCGAGGTAAGGGACTTTCTTATTGAAATTCAAATTGTTTTACTTTCTAAACTACGGTTATATATGTATGTTATTGTAGGGTTATATGTTGTTTGTTATCCTGCCTTATTGGTCATGAAAACTATATGTTTTGGGACCTATATGATTTATGAATGCCAAGGAATGTGGAAAGGGTTACATGCTTATGCTTGTGTATGGAACAGTCAGCCACCAAAGGTCATGCGAGGTGATTGTTGATGACTATTTTTGTGGTAAAGGTTACACATTATATTTATCGAGTAGTCAGTCACTAATAGTCACTAAAGAGTGATTGTTGAAAATGATCTTTGGTGAATAGATTATACGTTATGTATTTCAGGTAATCAACCACTAGGGTCCTTCGATATTAATTGATTTTTGGTGAATAGATTATATGCTATGTGTTTCTCTTTAGTTTGTTGCTTAACTAGTTAGTTAAATTACATGTATTTAAAATTTCTTTAGATAGAGGTACTCCGACCATGATTTTACTTTAAATGTTTTCTAGCATTACATAACGTATCTGACTGGTACATGTATAGAAAGTCGAGTCGTTACATTTTTACTGTTATAATATAGTTTACTTTTTTCTTCAAAATTTTGATTACACATGCTCGTGACATATGATATACATGAAGTCCAACGAAAACCAATAAAAAAACGAGCACCTATCATATCGTGATATATGCATCCATACAAAGTATATTGGGAAGTATTCATGCTTGCGACATACAATATGCATGTAGTCTCATAATTTCAAATTATGGTACATGGTTATGAGGCATAACTATTTGTCATCGAGTGTTATGTCTCAGTCATCCATAATTAATTATCACAATAGCATATGTCAATCATATAACTCTAGAAAAGCTTAAATAACTCTGACATAGAAAGAAACTCACTCAGCTCAATTGAATCGAACTAAAACAACTAAAACAGGGAAAACCCGAAGTTGGATTTAAAAAAATCATTAAATTGAGCTGGAATCAGACAAACCGAATTAGACCAATCAAGACAAAAACCGAATTGAATTGAACTAAAATGCTTTGAATCGATCTAGGTTGAACCCATTTGAACTAATCTAACTTCAAATCAACTTTAATTGATTTAGACATATACTCTTAATTAAGAGATTCTAACATAGACATATACTCTTAATTAATAGATTTTGACACGTTGAACTAAAAAACATAAATATTTTTAATTAATATGTGAAATTTAATTTAAGGAATATAATATTCAAAATCATAGAGAAAACTTTGGCTTTATTAGGAGTGTTCATATAACTTAATAACTCGACCAATCCAAACTATGAGTTGATTTTTTTTTTTTTTAAAGTTTAGGTTGTACTGAACTAGTAGGAAACAAAAAAAAAAAAAAAAAATTGGGGTAAGTATGAGAGTTGACATTTTTTTTATCCTATTAATTCAACTAACTCAAAATAAAGTTAAACTCAACTCTAGACTTTTAAAATTATTATGATTAAAAATATTTAATGTTCGTAACTGATGTTAGTGGCGTGTTGTGACTTGTGAATGTTTGATATTTGAGATTTACGAGGCTTTAGTTAATAATAATAATAAAATAATACGACAATCAAACTCAACTCGAGAATAAAGAGTTAGGTCGTAAACTCTATTCAAACTAATCGGGTCGCAAATTTAACCGACCCGATCCAATTTGGTTTGTGTACAAATGAGGTGGGATGTTATAAGAAGAGTAATATAGAAAGGGGAAGGGGGACACCCAAATATAAGGGCAATTCCAAGTGCGTTGTGAAAGATATATATAGATATATATATATAGGCATGGAAGAAGAGGCAGTGAAGGACAATGGTTAAATCCAAGATTCTTATGCCCACAGCTATAAAGAATACACTCGACGCGGACATCACAAGGGGCAAAGGGCCCCAACCCTTCTCCATTCTCCAATCCAACATCCAAAAAACCTGATTTCAACAATTCTTTTGTCGCTATAAACCCTAAATCTCCATTCCCAATTTCATCCCACGTCCATGAATTCCTCGCAATTCACTTCTTACGCAATTCTCCATGGATTCCGCTACTCAAATTCTCAAGAAAGAGCACAAAACCTTCGTTAGACGACGATTACCGCCAACCCCACTACCGCCGCCGCCGCCTTCTCTTTCTTCTTCCTCTTCGCCTCCTCTCAACCCAACTCTACCGGTCAAGCCCTCAGCCCCTTGTCCGGTAAAGAAAACTCGGGATTTGCCTAATTTTTCGGAATGTCATGCTTGTGGCTTTCGTGTTGACGCCGTTGACGGTCGTTCCAGGCTTAATTCTCTCTACAGCGAGTGGCGGATTGTTCTTCTTTGTAAGAAGTGCTTCTCTCTTGTCGAATCTTCTCAGGTTTGTTCTTACTGTTTTGCTGACTCGAGAGGCGACTCTTTTAATTGCTCTGAGTGTAACCGTCGGGTTCATCGGGAGTGTTTTTCCCTGTATAGTAGAGTTGCTCCCTGGTCGTACTCCTCTTCGGGTTCTGAGTTTTCTGTGTGTATTGATTGTTGGGTTCCTAAACCAATTGTGACAGCGAGGGCGGTTTTGAGAAGTAGGAAAATTAGGAGGAAGAATATCAATGTTTCGGATTTGCGGAGTTCTAAGGTTTCAACTAGCGGAAACTGCAAATCATTCAGTTCATTAGTGAAGGATGCAAATTGTTTGGCGGATAAGAATGTTGATGCTGCGGTTAGAGGTAGGGAACATGCGCTGAAAAAGGCTGCTGTGGTTAGGAGGGCTTCTGAGTTGGCTAGCGATGCCTTAAATTTGGTTGCCCAAAGGGATGAAACTGCTGCCAAAGAGTCTGGGGAATCTGCTGACGATGCCGAGTTGGCAATTCAGTTGCACCGGGCTATGAATAGTTCTCCAAGGTTATCCAAGAATTTTTGTTCGGCAAATTCGAACTACATGGCTTTTGAGAATACAAGGGTGGTGGATGATGGGGACACATCAATAGGAGAACTGTGTAGTGAGGAGTTTGATTTCTTTAAAACCCCACAAGTTTTGATTAATAACAGTTTATGCAATTCTCCTGACAATGCTGCTTCTGAGCCTTCAGTCACGGCTAAAGATCATGTCGCACCGTTAGAAATTAATCGTTTAGAATCCATGGGAAACAATCCTATACCGGCGAAGGGCAATGGTTGCTCGGTAAAGTGTGATACTGAGTCTGAGAATGTGGAATTGTCTCCTAAAGAAGATCTGAGGAGCAGGTCAATTGAATTAATGAGTGCCGGTTGCAACCATGATAGATTATGCTCTGAAGATAAGTACACTCTACCCAGGGATGAGAGATGCATTGCAAAGCCTTATCACTATTTCTTCAAGTATAAGAGGAGAGATACAACGAAACGCTATCTGTTGAAGTATAGCAAGAGAAAATCAAGACTGAAGAGAATGCCTGATTGCAAACCTAAAATTCTTGTTGATGGAATGTGCTTGGGTGTTCCATCTTCCTCTGCAGCAATTCTAATTAGTACGGAGAAATTTCCAGTTATTTCAAATGCCTCATTTGGCTGCTGTGCTGTTCCTTTGCAAGCTTCTAGCCTGGGAGTGCATGCAGTTCAAGAAATCAGTGACCAAGGAGGCAGGTAATCCTCATGCTTTTTTCTGCAGCTGATTATTTGAGGTTTCCTTTATACCGTCTAGCATGCACTATAGTATGAACTGACAACTTTTGGAGGTAGTATTTAAATGAAAAATCTATGGATAATGTAATGACCTGATTTTCGATACCTTGAATCACAGGTTGCCATGTACAATCAAGGGTTAAAAGGGCGGTAAAATTTTCTTTTGTAAAACGGGAGACACAAAGAATTTAAAATTTAAAGATGTATTCAAAATCAACATAAAAGTAGTTTAAAGGTAATTTCTTGGGAGTCAAATCAAAACAGTTCATAAAAAAAATACATAAGTTTTGAGAAGTAGCATTTAAAATAATAATAAAATGACAAGACGAAAGACGACTTGATCTAAAGGGCACCCCTTGCAACAGTGGTTTTCACTCCATCTGAAAAAAAAAAAAAAAAAAAAAAAAAAAAAAAAAAAAAAAAAAAAAAAAAAAAAAAAAAAAAAAAAAAAAAAAAAAAAAAAAAAAAAAAAAAAAAAAAAAAAAAAAAAAAAAAAAAAAAAAAAAAAAAAAAAAAAAAAAAAAAAAAA
>NW_019268533.1:4483439-4542644 GCF_002738365.1 Cucurbita moschata
AAAAAAAAAAAAAAAAAAAAAAATAACATGGAATAAGTATAAAAATACTCAGTAAGTAACTTACTTGTAGGCTCTTATCGGACTCAATCCTACACACGGAAACTTGGCTATGTGATAATCAAACTATGGCTTAATGTCTCTACCAAACTTTGTAGGTCATTGTGTAACTAGCCCTCTGTATACCTCCTTTAAGGAGTATTCAATCCCTTTTAGGTTCACAATCTATGGGTTTCCTGTTTTCTCTTGGCTCTAGGTTTCAAAGTTGCTGTGGCCCATGGAAAGGCCCTAGGTCATACTCGTAAGTCTGGAGGAGCCCTTTTGCTCTAAAGTGATGACCGTACTCCATGCATGTCTACCTATTGAGCTCTAATCGGTGGATTCTTCCTAATGGTGTCGGACAACATCTACATGTTCTTAAGATTAGTAAACTACTTGTCACTGTGCATTTCCAGGCTGGAAATGTAAACTACCTACTCATGTACTTTCCTCAGGTTAGAACAATAAAACTACTTGTCTTAGGAACAGTAAATACCTGTTACTTCGTCTTTTTAGGCTAGAACAGTACACCACTTAGGTTGGAACAGTAAAAAGACCATGGCTCTCCCCACTAGGCACCACCGTTATTACTTCAATATTATACCCTTTATGACTCTTGAAATCCTCTATAGGTGATAACTAAGCCATGTGTAACAAGTAAACACTAACCTCTGTTGGTTAGTTCACGAATACGGGTTGCGCCCTATCCGTCCCTACACGGTACTTGGTCAACCCAAGGGAGGCTATGGAACTCATGACTAGGTACTAGGACCAAAATACGGGAAACATTATCTCATGGTCTATGGAAACCATGACTAGCACCCTATGACACATAGCAGGAGTCCAACTCATAATTGGGCAATAATAGGCTATCCAAACCCTAAATCATGCATAATAAACGTATAAAGTCATACAACATGCTTGTCATGCTCATTAAGTGATAATAATCCAACCTCAACATATTGGAAAGCATAAAAGCCTAATGATCTATCAGAGTTCACATATCATGTATGCAAAAGCTATATAACTGTTTATAGGAAAGTTGTAAGCTATTCATATTATCTAAGCACAATTATTAGGCTCCTAAACATAATACTCAATCATTGTCCTCAATCCCAATCGACTCCAGCAAGTATTTCTTAGAAACTTGCTCTATATGGTTACTTGATTGTAGACTTCCTGAGCTTGTTTCGGGTCTTCGAGGATATTCCAAATTTCTCTAAAATTCCTCAATATTCCCGAAATTAATTCAAAAGAATAAAATGGGTGAAAATGACTAGCTTCAAATTCGTTAAAAACAAGGTTGAGAAACTAACAGTTGACTGTACGGTTATCTTCTCCAACTTGCGTGCATTCCATTCTGCATTCTTTCCTTCCTTTCTTTTTAATTTTTATTTTGAAAAAAAAAAATCTTTTATTTATTTTCTTAAAATTCTAGGTGTTACACGTAATTACTTATTTGTATTTAAGCTAGCTCTAGAGTTGCATACAAATTTTAGTGAGTTTGCTCAGGGTAGAAGTACTTTGTTAATGTTTCACCTCTTTCAATTCAAATTTTGTTCAATATATGATTCGTGATGAGTACTATCTGTATTGTAAATAGTTTCTGCTAGTTCAATGTAATGAGCATACGTTACTAGTCTAGTACCACCAAAATCACCTTCAACCTCTTGGACAGTAAGGGGTCCTTCCATAAAACTTATTAATATATCTTCCCCTGCTCAGTACTGGGGTTGTTGGTGGCTGCAAAAAGTGTCACAGGTCATATAGCCAACTACTTACCTTGTTGGAAGGTTGTACAATTTCCTTGTTGCTTGATGATACTCTTCGAAAATTCTTGTATGTTCACCCATCAAACTATCATGGAAATCATGTAAAATCAATCTGAATAGTAGCTAATGTTAAGGTATTACTTTTTTTTCCTTTTTTGTTTTTGATGAATAAATATGCTTTCATTGAGAATGAATAAAAGAATAGCTTCGTCACCAAAGCCTACATAGAAGCATTAAATCTAATAAGGGACCAAAGATCGCTAGGAGAATGTTTGATCCTTCTAAAAACTTTATTGTTCCTCTCGCCCTAGAGGCCCCATAAATAGCAAACACCTCAGCCTGCCACAAAAAACTGCCCCTATGAATAGCTAACATGATGCCAAACTCCTAAAATGGCTTGCTCCACATGAAATAATCAATATCACAGCCCCAAAGAGCTCTAATGCCTTCGTTCTCTGAGTAACACCTACCTAGAGGTCACGTATTTGAATTTTTGAGTGAGCTTAATATGGAAAAGCTTTGATGTCTCCAAAGTCTAGGTCATGGAGCAGGTGCAGACTCACAATATTAGGAAAAAGGAGTTGCAAGAAATTTGGAATCAAACTTGGCTAGCATTGGGTGTTCAATAAGGGTCATGGGTTTATAGAGGGAATAAGTCCCATCCATGGTGGCTACCTACCTAAGATTCACTATCCTGCGAGTTTCTTGGACACCAACATGTTGTTGGGTTAGGTGAGGTGTTCGTGAGATTAGTCGAGGTGTGCACAAACTGTCCTGGACACTCATGAATTAAAAAAATTAGTTAACCAAGAGCATGACAGGCTTTTTTGACTTCAAACTTTTCTTTTCTTTTTAAATGTTTATTCCATGAGAGCAACTAAAGAATGAACTGTGATCTTTGCTCCACAATTTTTTTTTTTTTAATTGAAAAAAGTAGATCAGCAAATATCTTAAGGAAACATTTTGTGTGCCCAATTCCAAAGAAATCTAAAGTTTTCTTGATAATCAAGCTTTTTCCAATTTGTCATTTTGATTCGGTTCAGGTCAGCCTTTGGCCTATGAGCCCTTTTGATAACACTAAAGTAGGGACAAGATCAGATACTCCTTTAAGGCCTTGAAGAGGTTGCCTTGCAGTTTATCCCAAATGTAGTTGGTACTTCCTCTTAAGTATCTTAAACAACACCAAACACTCGTTGGACAACTTTGAGTTGAACTAACACACCAGTTAATGATGAATTCATCCTAGAGATACTAAGTGGAAGGAAAAAGCTCATTTCTTGGATTTTCTTTGAATTCTCTTTCACTCAGGTTGCCAAAAGGCTTAAAGAACAAAGATCTGAAAGGTTTGAACAAGTTAATTGGTAACTACACTTCTCCAAACAAAATTGAAAGCCACAATTTACAGGGCTATAGATGTTTCAAATATTTGTAAAAACTGATAAACACACTATTTCTGCTATGGAAAAAGCAACTTGATCAATCTAGACCGCCCATAACTCTCTTTTGAAAACGTTGAATGGTATATTAATTGTCTAGTTAGGCTTACATGTTATGAGACTTGGAAAATTAAGCAGTTTCTTTGTCAATACCTCTCCTTTTGAAGATGAATCCATATTAGATCACTTTCTTTGACTTTAATGTCTTTGATGCATGTTGTCATCCTTCTTGTCCTTGTTTTTTTTTAAAAAATATCTTATCTCAACTCGTTCTAATCTTGAAATTCTGGGCATATTTATCATCTTCAACACTATAATATGAGCAATAGAGTGCAGAACAAAGTCCAGCGTACTGATAAGTCTTTAAATCTAAGGACATAAACCACTTTAGGACCATAATGTGTAGTTTGCTTGTAGATTGATCATAAGAAAATTCCGTAAGAGGTTGGATGAGATCCCATTGACGAGTATTCTTTCCTGCATAATGTCTTAGAAGATACCTCAAACTTCAGTTGACAACTCCGGATTTACCATTAGTTCTTTTGAGGATGAAAAGAAGAACTAAGACGTGTGCATAAATGACTTAAAAATTTTGAACGTTTCATCAAATAACAATTTTCATTGATAAAATGAATAATTACAAAGAAAGGATGGTTCATTTTTCTGCACTTCTTTGGTTCTTTTTGTTGTTCTTGTAGGCTTTTGAGTGTTGGAGTTTGGAGTAAGCTCTTTATATTTCTGGTTTTTTGGGATGGATGGGCTGTGTTTGTTTTATTTTTGGTAGTTTATTTATTTATTTTATTTTGGTATCTGTAATCAATATTTTTAACCTATTCTAAACCATAAACTAGAAATTCTTAGAACTCTTGACAACATGACAATTGTGTATATATTCTCATACCCTATATCTCTTTCGACCTATTGCCAATAAAAGTTTTGTTAAATAAGGGTCAAAGTTTTATCCTTCCCAAATTTCCTCTAAGCTACCTCACTTGAAGTGAGAATGAATTCTCTTACTGGCAATGTGGAACATAAAGATGGTTAGCTTTAAAGAGAAACCCCACATGAAAATTATTTTTGTTAATAGGAAACAATAACCGTTCATTGATATGATGAAATGGGATACAAAAGAAGCTCCTATTGAGAAATAATTATAAAAAAAAACACCTCCCTAGCAAGGGTGTCGAGGTTATAATACAAAAGGGGAGCAAGCTAAAAGAGAAGTAGAATCAATAAATAGGCATTGCCACGATTCTTGTCCAAGAAGATGCGAGTGTTTTGTTCCGACCAAAGACTCCAACAGAAAACACAAACATGGGTAAGCCAAAGGATCTTTTTGTTCGTTTTGAAAGAGGGTGCCCCAAAAAAGAAGATTATTATTCTAGTAAGGAAAGCATCAACCAAAAACACCTTGTAAGAAATTCCTGAATTTGGTGGCAAAGGAAATTACTGAAGAGGTGGAATGATGTTTCATTGTTGCTATAGCATATAGGGCAGCAGCTGGGGTATAAGTATAGCCATTGAGGACGGCATTGGAGCTTAACAAAAGTATTAATGCTAAGAGTGGCTAAGCTCCCATATAAATAATTTCACCTTTCTTGGACAACGACCAACCCAAATATGGTTATAGATATAGCTGATTTCGTGCACACATTGGCTGTTGATAAAGCCCTTGAGAATGATTTCGATGGGAAAATACCATCCTTTCCCAAAGCCGAGTGCCAAGAGTCTTAGGTTGAATCATGAAGGGGCAATTAAATAGTGGATAAAGTGGCGCGCTCTTCAATTTCAGGCTTCATGAGATTTCTACGGAGATGAAGGATCCCAAAGTACAGCAATAGGTGCGTCTTTCTTGCTCGATAAGTACTAAAGCCCAGGGAAAGTTTCTGAAGATTTGAGACTCCTATCCAAACATCCTTCCTAAAGGATGTGCGGTGATTGTTACCGACCTAGGAAATATGTGCATAAAGCATTTGTTTCAAGTTATTTGTGCATTTTAACGACTTGTAGGAAGAATGCATGGTTTTGGAATCCAGTTTGAGGTCAAAGTGGATGGAACCATATTTGGAGGCAATAACCTAACACCAATGAGCCTCCTGCTTGTTGATACTAATTTATTGGCAAGATGGGACAACTGCAAGTTGATACTGATGTCCATCAAATTTTCGGCAATTTATGTTAAGGCTCGTTGCTTCTTCAAGGCGTTTGATAATGTTGAAAAGGTTACGAAAAGAGTAGCGCCATTGACAAACTGTAGATGAGTAATAGGGATGACATTGGGCTCTTTACCGAATTGAATCCTTTGATCCAACCATCTTGTTCAGCATAGTAAGCGATGGGTTGTAGTTCCCTCCACTAGGGATATAGTAACACCGCTGTACCTTCATCGACCACTCGGCTTGGTTGAACCCAGGATTCACCTTTCACAACATAATATCCTCTTGTGTTATTTAAGGAACAGTTCTCGGTCCTTCCATATTGGAATCAACCATATTCCTCGATTCTAGATTTGAATTATGCTTTCTTAATACTTGAGCTTTGTTGAGTTCATCTCTCACTTCTTATCATAGTTCTCAACTTGATTGTCAAAGTTACATTGATAAAGACGACAATGGTTTAAACATCCTTTTTCTTTTGTACATCGGCGATTGTTAATGATATGTTCTTCCCTTCTATAAACCGTATAAAGCCAAGCCATTCGATAAATTCATTTGGCATCATTCTTCTTTCAATGTCTAGGTTCCGATAATATTGAAAGAACGATATATGGTGAGGGGAACAAAGAATTGTTTTGCATTGCGAGGTATATGGTGGCAGTTACTAGTAGTCTCGATTACGGTTTACTCAAATCTTGAATCTGCATGGATGATGTCCCATTATTTTTATTTTGTTTAATCAGATGTTCTTTCCTCCCTTGGGTTTTTATGTTTAGTTATTTCGAGGCGTTTAGACATTCTTAGGCTCGTTAACTGAGACTAGTTCCAATTTGCAAAGACGCCTCTATGAGAAGAATGTTCGAAAATGTTATCTCTGATTTACAGTTGTTGTTACAATGTAATTATGTGTTGCTCATATGAACAGGTAAATGAAGAAACAGTCGCCACAAGAACATTTCTGGAAGGGAAAGGGACAAAATATTGTTGAACATTGTGAATATGAAGGCTAGGAGGGGCTTGCCTTTCCCATTTGCAACTCTTTGACAAGGAACTCAATTGAAGAGTTTATAAACATGGGTGGTATTGTTGTTGGTGCAAGTAAAATATTGTGATAGTTTATTTGGTCACGAAGGTTGAGTTTATTTGGTCTTGGTTGGTATCAACTGTGTTGAAAATAAATGCAATTCCCAAATTCTTTCAAATCGCAAGTTCGATCAAAACAGAACTCTTGAGTTGTGTTCGTGTAAATATTTTCTATGACATGTTTTTGCTTCGACATATTTAGTGTAAGAATAAAACTCCATTAAGCAAAGTCTAAGGGTTCCTCATGTCTTATGATAGTAACTAGATTCGGATATTTGGATATGATACCGAGTTTTTATGTTGAAAGATTCATTATTATAATGTATAAAGTATCTCGTTTTACTTCTTTCTCTAAACGTTCACTTTGCATTTTCATTTTCATGTTTGAAAGTTCATCTTTGCATTCAAAAGGATTCTAATGCCTAGACGTGTTAAATTGTTCAAGCTTTTAAACCAATTATAACAACACTTCAACAAACAAATGTAGATCGATATATAAAAATAAATAGAATTGTTATTAATTGAACTTTTTAATGCGTATTGAGGATAAAATAATTTTTTGGAAAAATTAAATGTTCAACAAATCAGAGTGGCGCAGCGGAAGCGTGGTGGGCCCATAACCCACAGGTCCCAGGATCGAAACCTGGCTCTGATACTGATATAAGAGAAAGGCTTCCGACTTTTTGTTTTTTAAAATTCTTTCTCCAATTTCGACGGTTTTGGGCCCCATTTAGAGTGTATTGGGCCCATTGGATTTTCTAATTTCAGAGTTGAAAAGTCGTCTGAGACTGTAGCCGTTTTGACCCATTTTTCCATAATTTTATTTTCTTTATTCATGAATTTTTTTTTTCTTATCCATCTTGAGATTTGGCCCATGGAGCCCTCAAAATAAAATTCTACAAGTTGAAATTTTAAAATAAAATTAAAAAATTAATTCTCGTCGGAGCTCAAGCGTTACAATTCAAGAACCCTAAAACGATAAGAAATTACTACAAAGGTAAGTAAGAATCGAATTACGTTGTTGACCGAATATTTCAAACTAACCAAACTTATTTGAGATTCAAATTAGTCCACAAGCCAAAGTCATCCAGTTAAACTTCAATGATTCTAAGCATGAAAAAACTTAGCTCTAGACGTAGAAGAAAGCACAAATGCTCTATTTACTACATTTTCTAAGTTTATTTTATAAAGATAACACAAATGGTTTATAAAGTCCCAAAATGAAACTCTTGATTTTCGAGAGTTGTAATCTTCGAATTTTATTACCATAATTAGTCATCATGTGTAACCCAATAAGTAAATAAAAAGTCTTAAAACATAAAATACATTAATGAAACACCATTAATCTAGATTTCAATTATCGACCAAAAATTTGTAACTATCTAACCGTAAATGAAGCCTTATTTGAAGTATCTTGAAGTTGTTGCAACGAAGCTTTCATTCTTCTAAATGTCATATTAATTGCCACTTGAGTTCAACTTTAATGAAACTTAATTTCATTTGGTAAGAACTCTATCTCGTGTTAATTTGAACTTCTTTGAAGTTTATAATATATGCTTGCGATGTAGACATTGGAAACAAAGCCGCTCACAGGCGAGAACCATTCGGTAGACATTGGAAAACTATGCTCAAATCCATCATGAGAGGTAAGATTTCAAGTTTTCATTTTTCGATTTTCTTTAAGATTTGAAAGATTTTTTGAAATTAGGTTTTGACATTTTGATATGTTGTTCTTGGAAGGATTTCTTACAACTTTCATGAACGAAGCTAAGTTGAATCAATTTGGAAGTTCGAGTTCTAACAAACATGAAGAATCGTGATGTTTACGGTTTTGAGAATTATTTGGACAAGTTTATTTTTGTGTATAGTTAACAAATTAGGAAAAATTAATTTTGCTAGAAATATGGATTAAAACTCTACCACATTGGTGAAGGAAGCAACTTGATTCATGTTACGTAAAAGTACAAAAAGTTAAAGAAAATAGAAAATAATCGAGAAATAGGAAAAAAAAAATAGGAATTCGAATACGCAGATCTAGAACGAGAAGAGGATACGTGTCAAGCAACAATTGGGATACATGTCGACATAGGAGCAAGACACGGGTTGACTAGCTTAAGGGGAGACATGTTTGGCAAGGCAAGCGACATGTATCACATCAGTAGAGGTCGACCTAATTCAACATAATAACTCGAGCACGACACGATTTGCAAACCCGTCTTCCTAGATCCAAACCTTGACCCGACTCGATCGCGAGCTTGCCTTAGAACGTGTGTGGGAGGCACGTGAAGTGCATGTATTCTCTCTTTTTTGCCTGTTCGACCTTCGTTTGACTATTTTTATACTGATTTCAATACTAATCTTAATATGACTTGAATCACCTCCGAGAGATTTTTTTAAAAAAATTGGAGTCCGTAACAAATGAAAAAGCCTTCTTAGGAAGGCACACTTCATCAATATAAGTGACACTCGAATTGTAGGGATCGCTAATACGTGTTAGTGTACGAGCATTTCTTACCTGAGGTGGTTAGAGTATGCATGATTAGGACTCCATAAAGGAAATTTGTGATGCATGCCGAATTTTATGCTTTCAATTGTGCGAGAATGGAGGATGAGATATTGTGATCTATACTCATTGTGATTGATAGATGTTATCTCTCTGTTGAGTTTGCTTGAATGTTTATATTATGATTTCTATGCTTTAGGTGATTAATAAGGATATCTCCATAATAAGCATGGATGAATAAATAGATTATGTTTCCCATTCTTTAGGTGATCAATAGGAATATTTCCCTAACAATGCATGCACGAGCGAACCACGTTAAGATTAGGGTTCAAGAACTAGAGCGGTTTTCAAGTTGACTTAAGACCACAAATTTCCAATGGACCAAACCCCCTATAAGAATCACGGTGTTCCAAATGGACCTATAAGAACCTGATAAAAATCATGGTGTTCCAAATGTACCTATTAAAACCTAATAAGAATCACAGTGTTCCAAATGGCCCTATTAGAACCTGATAAGAATCACGGTGTTCCAAATGGACCTATTGACAAGAAGATTAAAAAAAATATGTCAATAGAATTCGAACCTACGCACGGAGAGCTCAATTGATTTCAAGAAGATTCAAAAAATCCAAATGGACCTATTGCCAAGAAGATTAAAAAAATATGTCAATAGAATTCGAACCTACACACATAGAGCTCAATTGATTTCAAACCTGTCGCATTAGTGACTCAAGCACATCAACATTTATTAGAAAAAATTATTTTTAATTTCATAAATTAGGTAAAAGTCAAATGGTCAATTTGACTTATTCTTTTGTGGAGATTAAAGGGGATCAGAAATAAATCCCGTCCACAAATGTCTTTTGTCGGGAGATTATAAATACTCACAATATGTTAGGTAAAATTCAGATTCGTGGATGAATGTAATTCAGATCTCAAATTGAGACGTTTTCCTTAGAAATTCGAGCATCATATTTGTCATTTCTAAGTTTCAAGCAATTCTTATGATAGAATTGCACCCGAGCCATTCAATCAAGCTTTGATCAAGTTAGATTGTGGAGTGACTCAATTTAGAGCAAGGTTCCAAATCTTGCTTCTAGATCTTTGATTGTAAGAGATAATCTAATTCTAGCCTTATCTCTTGGGTTGATTCAAATTTCGTATAAGGAGATGTTAATTACTTTGATTCAAGGGTTCTTGCTAAAACAAAAGTTTGGATCGTTGGGAGTGTCGAGTGCCTAAATCCCTTAACGCTTCTTCTACTACAACTGATTGGTAAGAGGAGCTGCCCTCCCTCTTACCAGGACCAGGCATTTCAACCACCAATACAAATCATCTTGCATATAATACCATCAGAGTCCGTTCCCTTCATCTAGCAGCCCCCTGAGGATTAGGGTTGCCTTATCAGTTTGGTATCAGAGCGTAGGTTGCATCTTTGTGGCCGACTCTAGAATTGATTTTATCTTTCATTTCTGCTATTGTTTATCGTTTCTTTTAATTCATCCATTTATTTTCTTACTTCCATTTCCACCGTTCTTCATTATCTTTCCCCCTTGTTCTTGTTCTTATTGTCCTACTAGAGATCATATTTAGATCTGGGAAGAAAAAACAAAAAAAAAATTCGTATCATATTGTTATTAGTGTTGTATTTATAAATCCTTATCATCAGACCATTTGCACGTTTATTTGAAGATCAAATAAATTTCAATTCTCATTTTTTCGTAAAGCATATAAATTTAGAATTGTTGTGTTCGATATTTTTCTTTCATCATTTAAAACCGAAGATAACTTCTAAATTTTTCCGAATTTTGTAAAAAGGAAAGTTAAATCGTTCTCAAATCTTCACGACCATTCTCTTTGGAATTCATTTTTTTAAGTGTGCAATTCTATCCCAAAATATCTTTGTGTCTCTTATTTGTTGGTTCACTTCTTGTTTTATTTTGTTGTTATTTCATAATTAACTTATCTTGATTGCTTTGAATAGCTTGCTACTATCAGAATTGCTTTACCCATATATTAGCCTACCTTGATCATAATTTAGTCACTTTCCCAAACAGCCTATCTTTGTGTGTATAAACACGAGTGTCCCTGAGTGTAAAATCAGTGAGTTGAGTGTTTGAGGTCCTAAATATATTTAACTACTGTTTGTACAATCATGAACCAAGACGAGAAAAATGGAGGGGAGATCAATGATCTAGTTGAACAAGTTCAGAAGAATGAGGAGGAACTGGAAGATGGGATTCATTTGGCACTTATAACAAGAAGACTTGTTAAAACTCAAGTTATAGAGAATGATGTTGATGATCAAAGAGACAACCTGTTCCACACGTGGTGTTTAGTCAAGGGGACTGCTTGTAGTCTTGTCATTGATAGTGGAAGTTGCACCAATATTGTAAGTACCATGTTGATCAAAAGGTTGCAAATTTCAACCCAAGATCATCCTAAACCTTACAAGCTCCAATGGCTCAATGATAGTGGAACAATGAAGGTAGTTTCCCAAGCTTTAATATCTTTTACTTTGGGAAAATATAAAGATGAAATTCTTTGTGATGTGTTACCAATGCAAGCTGGAGATATATTGCTTGGCCGACCATGACAATTTGATAGGAGGGTTATGTATGATGGCTATTTGAATAGGTATTCTTTTGTAAAAGATGGTAGAAAAATCACTCTTGTACTTTTGAGTTCTGCAAATATATTTACTGATCAATTAAAGTTGGAGGAAAGAAAGAAAGACTTTGAGGAACAAGAGTTAAAAGAAAAACAAAAGTTGAATAAGATAGATTCATATCTGAAAGAGGTTGACAATAAGTTCTTTCAAAATTGACTATTTGTCCCTCTGTTAGAGGTGTTCCAGAAATGTCTGCGATCGAGTAAATAGCTCGACGAACGAATGGATCGGATCGAATTGGAAAATGGAAAGATTTGTACAAGTTATACCTTTCGTCACCACTTTGTGGAAAATCGTTAGGTATGAATATGTTAGATACCTGTGACTCGATTGGTGAAAAAGTATCTCTCTCCAAAAAAGCATGAAAAAAGAGATGAAATTGAAGAAAAAAGGAAGAGAGATAGTTATTTGGCTACAATTGGAGAGGTGAGAAGGTTTTCACAAAAATCGATCTTTGTACTTATGTACAATAGAGGATTTTTGGTCTCTAACTATAACAACTTGACTTTGCCTAGTGTTTTTCAATCTCTTTTATAGGAATTTGAAGACATGTTTCAAGATAAAGAAATACCTCCCATTAGAGGTATTGAACATAAAATAGACTTCATTCGAAGAACGGTCATTCCTTATAAGCCAGCTTATCGTGTCAATCCAACCAAGACAAGAGAAATTAAAAAGCAAGTGGAGGAGCTCATGGAGAAGGGCTATGTACCAGAAAGTTTGAGTCCATGTTCTATACGAGACTTATTGGTGCCAAAGAAAGATGAAACTTGGCGCATATGCATGGATAATAGAGTCATCAACAAAATCACGGTAAAGTATCGACATCCTATTCCTAGACTAGACGATATGCTTGATTTATTGCATGATTTGTGTCTATTTATAAAGATTATTTTGAAATCTGGATATCATCAAATTAGAATGCATGTAGGAAATGAATGGAAAACAACTTTCAATATTAAGTTTGGATTGTATGAATGGCTTGTTATGTCTTTTAGTTTAACTAATGCTCCTTGTACACCTATGCACTTAATATATAATGTTTTGAGAAAATATTTGAGAAAACATGTTGTTTATATTGATGATATTATAATTTATTTGAAGACTTTGCTTGAGCATGTTAAATTAGTTATGATTATACAAAAATTTAATTTTAATAAGGGTAGTTTTTGCATGGAAAAAGTTCACTCTATTGGCTTCATAATTGGTAAAAGTAGAGTAGCATTAGATATAGACAAAGTTAAATTCATTATAGATTTGCCAACACCAAAAAGTGCATGTAAAGTTCCGAGTTTTCATGAGTTAGCTAACCTCTATAAGAGATTTATAAATTATTTTAGAACCATAACTGAACTATTGAATGACTTAATGAAAAAGAATGTGTTTTTAAATGGGGAGAAATGCAAGAGAATGCATTCAATTTGCTTAGGAAGAAATTAAGCAATGCATCATTATTTGTTTTGCTTAGTTTTTATAAAACTTGTGGTTTGGTCATAAGTGCTAATTTAATCAATATGGAAAGCCGTTAGTGTATTTTAGTGAAAAACTAAATGGGGCAACATTGAAATACCCTACCTGTGATAAAGATTTGTTTGTAGTTCATATATTGCATGTACCGCAACACTACTTATGGCCTAGAGAATTTGTTATCCATCATGAAAACTTGAAGTATGTGGATGGTCAAACCAATTAAACCGTAAACATGTAAAGTGGGTGGAATTTATTGAAACATTTTCGTATGTCATCAAATATAAGCATGGTAAGGATAATATGGTAACTCATGTGTTATCTAAAAGATATGATCTCTTTACTTCTCTTACTACAAAAGTTCTTAGATTTGAGCATATTACAGAATTATATAGAGATGACCAAGACTTCAGAACTATTTATGCATCTTGTCTTGCAAAAAAAAAAAAAGCGTGGATGATTATTATGTGTTTCATAAATTTTTAATTAAGAAAAATATACTTTGTATTCCTAAATGCTCGATAAAAGATTTAATTTGAGAGAAGCATAGGGTGGTGTTTTAATGGGACGTCTTAGGATTAATAAAGTTTATAAGACGTTGCATAAACACTTCTGTTAGCCGAAAATGAAGTATCATGTCCATAAGTTTTGTAGCAAATGTTTTAAACGCAAAGAAACTAAATCTAGATCACAACCAAACGGATTTTATACTCCTTTGAATGTACCTAACAAACCTTGGACTAATATATTTATAAAATTTGTTCTTGGTTTATTGCACCCTAAAAAGGGCAAAGATTGTATTTTTGTTGTGGCAGATATATTTATTAAAATGAGTATGGATGATGCAAACCATGATGCTGACTTATTTTTAAGAAAGTAGTTTATGGATTTAATACTTTTCCTATTCCTTAGTTTATGGATTTAATACTTTTCCTATTCCTTAGTTTATGGATTTAATACTTCATTTGCTTCCTATTCTTTCTAATATTTATTAAAATGAGTATGGATGATGCAAAGCATGATGCTAACTTATTCTTTAAGAAAGTAGTTTATGGATTTAATACTTTTCCTATTCCTTGATTTAATACTTCATTTGCCTCCTATTCTTTCTAATTTCCTTCTAATATTTTTGTGAGTGAAGCATGTATATTTGATTAAAATATTTCGAGAGGTGGAGGAAAGAAGGTGATGATTTTTTCTGATTCGAGGACGAATCATTTTGAAGAGGGGGAAGATGATAAGAATCACGGTGTTCCAAATACGCGCAAAGAGCTCAATCGATTTCAAACCTGTCGCATTAGCCACTCAAGCACATCAACATTTATTAGAAAGAATTATTTTTAATTTTATAAATGATGTAAAAGTCAAATGGTCAATTTGACTTATTCTTTTATGGAGATTAAAGAGGATCGGGAATAAATTCCGTCTACAAACGTTTTTTGTCGGGAGACTATAAATACTCACAATATGTTATGTAAAATTCAGATTCGTAGATGAATGTAATTCAGATCTCAAATTGAGACATTTCTCTTAGAAATCTGAGCATCATATTTGTCATTTCTAAGTTTCAAGCAATTCTTGTGGTAGAATTGCACTCGAGTCATTCAATCAAGCCTTGATCAAGTTAGATTGTGGAGTGACTCAATTTAGAATAAGGTTCAAAATTTTGCTTCTAGATCTTCGATCGTAAGAGGTAATCTAATACTAGCCTTATCTCTTGGTTGATCCAAATTTCGTACAAGGAAGTGTTAATTACTTTGATTTAAGGGTTCTTGCTAAAACAAAAGCTTGGATCGTTGGGCTGAGGATTAGAGTTGCCTTATCAGAACCTAGTAAACCTCCACGACATCGAAGAATGATTAAGAAATTTTAATATGTTTAATAGAAATACGAACGATATCACCAGAAAGGCCACTCGAGTTACTATTAAATATAGGATCGGACCAAGGTTGACACCGCAAATCAACAAACTAGTCTTGGAAAAAGACTTGGGACTACATGCGTAGTTAGCATAAGACAAGGAGGATTCCTATTGAGTATAGAAATGGGACAAGGTAGAGGCTGCAATTTTAAAAATCGGTCTTCAAAAAGACTTGGGATAACACAAGAATATGACTTAGGTAAGTGCTCCTATTGAGCGTAGAAATAGGACAAAAGCTAAGGCCATTATTCTGTAAATCATTTTTAAAGTAGACTTGAGACTACATAGGTAATTTTTTAAGAATCAATATTTGTATTGAATGTAGAAATGAATTAGGATTGACACTACGATTCTATAAACTGATCCTAGAGAAGGACTTGGAACTACACCGATAGTTAACTCTTTTGTTGAACATAGAAATAGGGTTTGTTATTGAGTTTTGAGTTTTTGTTAGGACCAAACCTTGGTTTTCAGTCTGAGTTCTTAATCTTAGTTCGAAACTAAGAACCATAGTTATGAGGTTTTAAGTTTTGGGTTCTAGCCAATGTTCTAATTCTCATACTTTAGTGGTGGTTCTTGTGTTTAGTTCATGCTTCTTGTTTTCTTCCCTATAACACTCTTCCTAAGATTTAAGAAACAAGACATGGACCTGAAAAACCTAGGGTTCCAAGTATTCCAAGCAATGTAGTTTGAATATGTATCCAAGGCTTGATGTATTTCCAACGATACAACTTGAAACCTATACTTAAGGCTTCTTATGTTCCCAACAATGTTGTCTGAAACCTACATCCAAGTCTTCATATATTCCAGGTGACATAGTCTGAATCATGATCGTATTGTATCGTGAGAGGTTTAGGGGCTCTTAGTTCATAGTTAAGGTAATATATACCTTTGTGCTAACTAGGGACTTATCTTGGTTTCTTGTTTCATGAGTCATAGCAAGTAGCTATGCCTAATGTGGCCTTAGATTACTCTCCATGAAAATTCGTGAAAGTCACATGATTGATGCAAAACATGAACGTGACTTCTAGCAAGAAACGTGACTAGAGCATCTCATCTAGGAAAAGGAAACACAAGGCTCAAACGTGACATCCTACTAAAAACATGGTGCAAGACATCTCACCTAGGAGAGGAAAATATAAGTCTCAAGAAGCACAACGTGGTAGAAGATCTCGGATCTCCTTAGGCATGATTATAGTATTATCTAGCCTTCTTTGGGGGTTATGGTAAATTTAGGGCATTGTTTTGTTCATGTCCTTAGGGTAGCATATCTCGGCATAATTTCATGAGCTAACCCTAGGGTAATGCATAATGGTAACACATCCTATCTTCATGGCATGCATAGAATCCATGGCCCTAAAATATACCTGTTTTATTTGTGTAACTCATTATTCTTATGAGCTTAAGTCATTCGTTCCTATTTGTCACAACTCTTGAGTTCATGGAATCCTCGTGAATTCCTTTAAGGAGATCATTAAGGTTTGTACTTGTCCTTAGAATGTTTTTATAATGAATAAAATCAAGTTTAGGTTTTAATTTAATTATTAAAATATCGAGCAGAATATTAATAAATTTTGTGTACATTTTTAGTAGAATTTTTAAAGAAGAGATAATTTTAAAACAATAATGGTAAAACCATTGGGTAGTCAACAATCAGAGTGGCGCAGCGGAAGCGTGGTGGGCCCATAACCCACAGGTCCCAGGATCGAAACCTGGCTCTGATACAAAAGAGGGGCTTCCGATTTCGACTGTTTTTTTGAATTCTTTTGGGTATTAGACAAATTGGGCCCGATTCAGAAGGTGTTAGGCCCATTGGATTTAACCGTTGGGCTTCGGCAGTCTCCGGCTTCCGACATTTTGTTTTTATTCTTGGTTTAATCGAATTGGGCCCATTTAGCGGGTATTGGGCCCATTGGATTTTCTAATTTAATACACATTCAGATTTTATTGAATTATATTTTCTATTTTTTATTTTTGTTTTATTTCTCCATATATATTTCTATATATTATTTTAATTTACAGAACACCCAGAAATTAATTAGAAAAACTTAATTTATTAAAATTTCTTTCACGGGATGTACATTCAATCCGACAACCTAAACTATAAGGGTTGGATTGGGTTCATTTTTCTGAACCCAAACTAGATCGGTTTGGTTTTAGGGTCATAGGATAAAACCTTCGAATTGACCCGGACCAAATAAAAACATATAAATTATATTAAGAAACTTAACATATTAATGGTTTGGAGCTTAGAAGGGTAAGAGTATGTGAATGTTGTGATTTAAATCATATTAATAAGTCAAATTAAAAAATTAATTTTCGTCAAGGCTCAAGCGTTACAATTCCAATCACTCTAGAAGCAAAAGTGATCAAATCAAACTTCAATGATTCTAAGCATAGAACCTAAACCAGAATTGAAGAAAAAGAAAACTTAGCCGTTCAAGTTTATTTTACAAAGACAACATAAATAGTTTTTATAAAGTCTCAAAATGAAACTCTTGATTTTCGAGAGCGGTAATCTTCTACTTTTGTTACCATAATCAATCATCATGTAAATATACTAAAAATACATTAATGAAACATCACAGATCTAGATTTCAATTATGAGCTAAGAATTTATAATTATCTCAGAGTAAATAAAGCCTTATTTGAAGAATCTTGAAGCGTTTATTGCATAAATGAAGGTTCATTTTTCTAAATATGACACTAACTACAACTTGAGTTTAACTTTAATGAAACTGGATTATATTCATTGATGTTTATAATATATGATTGAGATATCTTGGTTTATATCATCATTTGTAACTATAAGACCCGAGCTTCGATAATGATTAAATTTTTAAATTTTTCCTTAAAAGTCCTAAGTTATGGAATTTTATTGAAGACCTTAGATGCTGACGTCGAAGAAAAATTGGAGAAGGAAGCAAGTTGATTCAAGTCAGGTAGAAAAGTACAAAAAAAAAAAAAATCAAAGAAAATAGAAAAGGAGCAAGGCACAGTTGACTAGCTTAAGGAGAGACATGCCTTGGAGCGTACGTGGGAGGGTGCATATAGTCTCTCTTTTTTGCCTGTTCGACCTCCGATTGAATGCTTTTTATGTCGATTTCGATACTAATCCTAATATGACTTGAATGATGACCTACCCAAGATTGTTTTAGAAAATTCGGAGCCCTTACCAAACAAAAAACCTTGCTCAGGAAGGCACGTTTCATCAATATAAGTAGCACTCGAATTGTAGGGATCGTTAGGACGTGCTAGCATGCGAGCATTTCTTACCTTAAGTGGTTAGAGTATGCATGATTAAGACTCCATAAAGGCAATTTGGATGAGATGCTATGTATGTTATGAAAAATTATTGAATTGCCCTTAGGATGAGAATTTGTGATGCATGCCAACTTTTATGATTTCGGTTGTGCTAGAATGGAGGATGAGATATTGTGATTTGTACTCGAGGTGATTGATAGATATTATATCTCTATTGAGTTTGCTTGAACGTTTATATTGTGATTTCTATGCTTTAGGTGATTGATATGAATATCTCCCTAATAAGCATGCATGAATAAATAAATTGTGTTTCTCGTGCTTTAGGTGATTGATCGGAATATCTCTCTAACAAAGCATGCATGAGTGAACCAAGTTAAGATTAGAGTGCAAGAACTAGAGCAGTTTTCACATTAACTTAAGACAACAAGTTCTTAGTGGACCAAACACCCTACGATCATGAGCTATGATTAGAGGTCTAGACCTGGGTGTACCCAAAGATTGGATTAGCCCTGAGGAGCTAATCCGAGGCGTCCTAAAAATGCGAGATGAGGACTAAACTGCCTAGACACCCCTTAGCACCTAGTAAACCTCCATGACATTTAAGAATGATTAAGAAAGCTTAACATGTTTAATAGTAGTGCGAATAGTATCACCAGAACTCCGAGGCCACTTGAGTTACTATTAAGTGTAGGGTTGGATCAAGGTTGACACTGTGAATCTATAAATTAGTATTGAAAAAAAGACCTGGGACTACATGCGTAGTTAATTGTGTGTAGGAACTGGACAAAGGCTGAGGTGCAATTCGGTAAATTGTTCTTAGAGTGGACTTGCGACTACGTAGGAAATTTTTTAAGAATGAATATTTTTATTGAGGGTAGAAACGAATCAAGACTGACACTACGATTCTGTAAGCTGGTCCTAAGGAGGGACTTGGAACTACATGGGTAGTTCACTCTTCTATTGAGTGTAGAAATAGGTCTAGACTAACGTTGTAATTCCATAACCAGTCTTTGAGGAGACTTGGGACTACACAAGTAATCTTCAGGGTGAGTGCTTGTCATGACTCGATGTCCACAAGCTGCGGCTTAATTAGAAACTTGAAAACATGAAAAGACGCGGAAAATGAGACCATAAAAGTTTTTACATTAAAAAAAACATCAATATATTTTACATACAAATCCACAGTAAAGTTGGAATAATTTGGGCTTAATAGACAAAATGACTTAAAAGAGTAAAATAATGGAAACAAATCATGTGGTTCTATATGACACCTACTTCAGATCTGTTTTCATCCTCGAACAAGTCCTTGTCGCTTTAAAAGGATAAAAGAATATGAATTAATACAAATAATCAATAAGTAGCTTATTTGTAGGCTCTTAATCGTGTCCTTAAGGTGTGATAGAATATCATACTCTTTCAAATAACGTTCTTATTACAAAGAATCAATAAGTAGCTTACTTGTAGGCTTTTAATCGTGTCCTTAAGATGTGATAGAATATCACACTCTTTCAAATAATGTTCTTGTTCTTGACGGTCCTCAAGTTTTGTTATTGAATTTTGAGTTTTTGTTATGATCTAACCTTGGTTTTGGGTTTGAGTTCTTAATCTTAGATAGGACTAAAGAACTTAGTCATGAGGTTTTAGGTTCTTAGCTTTGAGAACTTTGGGGTTTTGGCCCAAGTTCTAGGTATCATACTTTAGTTGTTCTTCTTGTGCCGAGTTCATGTTCTTGCTTCTTGTTGTGTTCCCTATAACACTCTTCCAAAGATTTAAGGAACAAGACAAACCTGAAAATATAAAGCTCCAACTATTCCAAACAACATAGTTTGAACTTGTATTCAGAGTTTTATATATTCCCACAATACAACTTGAAACCTACACCCAAGGGTTTTTAGGTTCCCAACGATGTAGTCTGAAACCTGCATTCAAAGCTTTATATATTCCAAGCGATGCAGCTTGAATCATGATCGTGTTGTACTGTGGGAGGTTTAGGGATTTTTAGTTCATGGCTAAGATAATATATTTTCTTTGTGCTAACTAGGGACATATCTTGGTTTATTGTTTCATGAATCATAGCATATAGTCAACCTAGTAGCTATGCTGAACGTGCCCCTAAATTACTCTCCATGAAAAATTGCAAAGATCACATGATTGGTGCAAAACATGAACGTGAAATCCAGCAAGAAAGGTGGCTAGGGCATCTCATCTAGGTGAAGAAAACATAAGGCCCAAACGTGACATCCTACTAAAAACATGGTGCAGGGCATCCCACTAAAAGACGAAAACATGAGTCTTAGGAAGCACAGCGTGGTGGAAGATCTCGAGTCGCCTTAGGCATGATTAAAGTATTGCCTAACATTTTTTGGGGGTTATAGTAACTTTAGGGCATTGTCTTGTTCATGTCCTTAGAGCAGCATATCTTGGCATAATTTTATGAGCTAACCTAGGGTAATGCATAATGGTAACACATCCTATCTTCATGGCATGCTTAGAATCCGTGGCCCTAAAATATAGGTGTCTTATTTGTCTACCACATCTTATGAGCTTGAGCCATTCATTCCTATTTGTCATAACTCTTTAAGCTCGTGGAATCTTGGTGAAGGGAATTCCTTTAAAGAGGTTATTAGAGGTATTTTTGTCTTATACTATTCCAAAATTAATATATATATAGTTCTAAGAATTTCTTATGCCTTTTCATGTCTATATTTTCTTGGGGGTTGGTGGCCTTAAGGTTTGTGCTACTTTTCTTTGGAGTGTTTTCATACTCTCACATAAAACACTCAAATATTTATCTTTTTTCTTTTTTTCTTTTGTGAAATATGATGAATAAAATAAAGTTTAGTTTTCAATTTAATTATTGAAATATGGAACAGAATATTAATAAAAAATTTATACATTTTAAATAGAATTTTGAAGCAATATTGACGACTAAAAATAATAAACTTAAATAGATACAACATAAAACCGTTGGCTTAACAACAGATCAGAGTGGCGCAGCGGAAGCGTGGTGGGCCCATAACCCACAGGTCCCAGGATCGAAACCTGGCTCTGATATGATAAAAAGAGAGAAAGGCTTCCGACTTTGACTGTTTTTTTGAACTTTTTCTTTTGGGTATTAGACAAATTGGGCCCGATTCGGAGAGTGTTAGGCCCATTTGATTTATCCGTTGGGCTTCGGGAATCTTCGGCTTCCGACCTTTTGTTTTTATTCTTTCTCCAATTATGACGGTTTAATCGAATTGGGCCCATTTAGAAGGTATTGGGCCCATTGGATTTTCTAATTTAACACATTCAGATTTTATTGAATTATATTTTCTATTTTTATTTTTGTTTTATTTTTCCATATATATTTCTATATATTATTTTAATTTACAGTACACTTACAAACTAATTAGAAAAACTTAATTTATTTTAATTTCCAAAATAAGAACAACAATCGAACAACAATAATCCATAACCCATTATAAAAACTAGATCGAGGATTAAGATCCAACTTCTCAAAACTAACGACTCATAATCTTAAAAGTAAGGTCCTTAGATCATAACTAGGTTAAGAACATAGAACTCGAGACCAAAATTCTTGTACTAGACCATGACAAGAACTCAAAACTCAAAAACATAATCTAAAGGCTTAAGTTCTCAAAACAAGAACAAGAATATGACATAAAAGAGTGTCATCTGAGTACCCATCAAGAACATAATTAAGAGCCTACTAGTAGGCTACTTATTAAGTCATTGTACTCATTCTTGTATGATTTATTGAGTCGAATGCCTACAAAACAATCTTCACACGTGTTTGGAGCTTACCAAACATGCTTCAATGCGTAAGTCATATAAGAGTTTCAAAAAGTGTAACAAAAGTTAGGGTTTGAAGGGTTGTTAGGATTTCTATAGTATAAATCTTCATCATTTATTTTGAATAGATTGACTAGGCGTGAATCGATACCATCGACATGTTATGAGCTATCAAAACACCGAGGGTAATTACCGTAGCGTAGTTAACAGTCGAACTTGTTTAAATCAATTCAAGGTGAATTGAATAATCTCTAAACTCATCATAAGTGAGTTGGTTGGTGACCGTGACACCATTAGGGACAGCACTCGCACTAGCACTAGCACTATAAATGTCGAACATTGAATTGTTGTATTCGTTTTATGAAATTGACAGCCGATGCTTAATTAAGATAGTTGAGAATCAAAACGATATTATAAGTTTACGAAGGCAGTTGACCATCACTATAATTCAAAACGTGGCCTCCACCATTTTGCATACAATTAAAAAAAAAAGTAAAAATAAAAAGACTTAACAAGTAGGATCCTCCTTCCTTGTAGAATTTGTTGCTTGTATGAGTTGTATTCTAATACTATTCTCCTCCGCCTGTATTAAAAAAATAAAAATAAATAAATAAATAAAATTTAGTTAATTAATTTTGAATACTTGAAATTACACGTACCAGTAATGTGGTAACGGAGCAAACGGCATCCTCTAATTTCTCCAAGCACTCTTCCTGTTCTTTAAACATGCTTAACCGCTCCGTTAGCATGTACAACGTTTTCTCCAGTTCCTAGTATTTTATTATAAAAAAAATATAAATAAATAAACCCTAATTAATTAATAATATTTTGTTTATATAATTTCAAACCATTATTACTTTCAATAAATGTTAAAAGTTTGATAAATGATGATTATTTTTTGAAACAATTAAAATAAAATAAATATTAATATCTAATTAATTCTATTTTTTACATTTACAATATATATATAGAATTACCTCGGATTTGCGTTTGGTGATCATTGCCTCTAGTTTGGTCATCACTTCCATGGCCATGCTCAATGCTTGTTCCAACCCCTTTACGTCACTCTGTTTCAAATTCAATTCATAACTCACAATGTCTATATTAAATAATGACATGAATCGCTTGTTTTATGAATAATGATTGGTTTGGTTCAAGTTGACACACAAACAAAACAAATGTAGATAGCTAGCCAACGTTTTTTTACCCTCTCGAAGCTGATTTTGACCTTATTAATGGTAATTAAGATTAGTATAAGTCTCGTTCATTCAATTTAAGTAATTATAAGAAGTAGGACTATTGGAAGAGTTAGACGAATGTTCTTAATCTGGTGGAATACCTTTGTGTAGGTCGTTACAAACTTTGAGGGACAAGTTAAGCCAATCTTGAAAATAATATAGAATGTCGACTAAGGTCAACCAAGTAAATGACCTTACTATCAGTACGGTTGGAAGAGTTGTCTTTTGTATGTGACACGTGTCATGTGTTTGATATGACTGTTATGTTATAACGATATGATATGTTATGATAACATGTGATTTAGACGATGTGATACTTTATGATGATATGTTATGTTATAATGGCATGTTAGGTTATGAGATACCATGTTGTACTGTGACACAAATATGCTTGGCAATGAAATGTATGACATGCTACAACGCATGTATGGAAATGAGGAGTTTTATGATGCACAACCCCTAAGTAATGTTATGAATTGAACACAATTATTTGTGGGAAACAATCACACTCTTTATTAAGACCAATCGAGAAGCGATTATAAGACATTCGGTAGAATACTACTTCACTTTGCTCTACTTGAGATTGCCTGAGATTTCTTTGGATGAAAACCTAAGTAGGGTAGATGAGTATTTATACTAGATGCTATACATCTCTTCCAAAAATATCTAAATCTTTTCCCTAAAATATCTAGTATCTTTATTCTAAAATACCTAAATTATTTTACTAGAAAAAGTATACAATGGGCTCATATAATTATTGGGTTTGACCTTATTGAGCTAATGATGATATCTTAACACTCCCCAGCACTAGTCCTCATTTGCTCCACCATGTTGAGCTGACAAGAAACCTCTCATATTAGCCCTTTTGTAAACAAGTTTGTTACTTGGTCTTCTGTCTTGAGCTGCTGCATCTCGATTACTTCCTTCAGAACTTTCTTTATAATCACATGGTAGTGCACCTCCACATACTTTTTTTTAGCATGAAACACCGAATTTTCTGCGAGGCGAATTGCAGATTGGCGGTCGCAATGAAGTGGTATGGATATTTAATTTTCTAATGCAAATCCTTGGTTAAGAGTTTCAACCATTGTACTTTCTTGAGTTGCTCTGTACTCCGCTTCCAATCTTTATTTACCACAAGTGCTGGAGGAACCTGTACGATAGTGATTTTCTCTACTGGACTAAATGTTTTATCATATTCTAGTCCGTATTGTTGAGAGAACCCTGGAGCTGCAGTCCGAGCCTTGTATCTCACGATTGATCCATCCAAGAGACACATTATTTTGTAAACCCACTTGCAAGAGATGAGTTTGATATCTTCAGTCTTGACACTAGTTCCCAAGTTTGATTTTGCTCAAAGGTTTAAGTTTCTTCCTTCATTGCCTACTGCCAAGCCATATTTTGTGATACTTCTTCATACGTCTCTGGCTCTTTAACTCGTTTTCTATAATAGTTGTATTGGCATACTTTGAATTTGACTTTTGGATTGTGTCTAAACTATTGAGTTGTCATTTCCTTTTCACCAAGTTCACTTAATTGAGTCACTTCTTGCTCATCAACATTAATGTCACTTGGATTTTCAAGCATGTCAGCACTTAAGCAAATGTGTATAGTTTGCTCCCCCATCTTTTGTAGAAGAATTTCTTCAATGTTGTCCAAGCCTGGTAATACTTTCTTCTCTAAGGGTCAACCTGCTTCTATTGCACCACTTTGATCGTCAATAATGTGATTTAAACATCCTGAATCAATGATCAAGTCATCCTCGTAATCGATATACTCTCCCATCATCGTCATGAGCGCTAGCTCCGTCTTCTTCTATGACACATTGCCTCTGTATCCCATTCCTCCTTCACCTCCATGTTGGAGGATGCCACATTGCTTTCGATAGACTTTTTCCTAGACCAACATTCCTTGGACATGCAGCCCTTCTTCTCACCATTGTAGCAAATGCCTTCAAATCTCTTCCTTGAGAGTTTTTGTTGTTGTTCTTCTGAGCTCTCCCTAGTTGTGTAGTTCCTTAGTGGCTTATTAATTTGTCACCATTTTTGTATCCACGTTTGGTAGATGGCTTATTGTTGCTCCGACTTTCACTTATAGTAGAGTGCTTCTTCTTCACCCTTTAATGTGATGTTTTCCATTTATTTAGCCATGGCTTCTTGAATGACTAACAAATTTTCAAGCTTAGTGATGATTGAGTGGGTCATTCTTGTACAACAATAACAAAATTTCAATATTTTGGTCGCAATCCATGGATAATGATTCTCATCATTCGAGCTTCTCCAATGGCAAACGTCAGGTCAAGTTCAGTAATTGCTCGGTAGATCGACTTGACCCTCTAAAAGTATGAGCAATTGTGATGTCACGTTGTGAAATTGATAACAACTCATTCTTCAGAAGTTGTAGCCCCATATTTTTCTTCCTTGAGAACAACATCACGAACATGTCCATACTTCTTTTAGTGTCTTGTCATCCTAAATGTGCTCTAACATCTCTTCTTCGACTGTGGTTTTCAAGGCAGACATTGTTTTGACTGCTTTGATTCTCCATTTGCACAAGACACCATTAGAATCCTGCTCTAGCTGCGTAGTTTCGCTCCTACCAACGATCTCCCAAAGATTCTGTCTTTGTAAATAGGACATCATGCATGTCCTGTTGTAGTTGTTATTGTTGAGTTTTTTTTATTCCTCCAAGAATTTGGAAGTCACCGATTCTATTGGCTATACCTCAGTAATACCAAACAAATTTTTTTGACACAAAACTTGCAGAGTCATGGACTACTCACGACACAAAGAAACTTACTAATAATCTCAAGAAATTGTTTTTGACGTGGAAAGCCAGATAGAACCGCAACCACAGAGCATATACTAAAAATTCCAAGAGATCAGACAACCTATACCAACCTCGCTTTGATACTAGATTGTTGAACACAACTATTTGTGGGAAACACTCACACCCTTTATTAAGACTAATCGAGAAGAGATTACAAGACACTTTGTAGAATATTATTACACTTTGCTCTACTTAAGATTGCTTGGGATTTTTTTTGATGAAAACCTCGGTGGGGTAGAGGAGTATTTATAGTAGAGCCTATACATATATTCCTAAAATATCTATATCTTTTATCTAAATCTTTTCCCTAGGAGATCTAGGTATCTTTATTCTAAAATACCTAAATCATTTTCATAAAAATAAATATATAATGCTTTCATACAATTATTGGGCTTGACTCTATTGAGTTAGTGATGATATTTTAATATGTTACCTAGGATAATATGTGAGGAATGAATGAGGTTGTGTCGAATGATTTGTTTAAAATGAAAAGTACAGAAACCTCATGCATACTGTATATTCACATGCATGGGGATACTTCCCCTTTATGAGGAGCATGGACATGTACACTATGAGGATGGGATGATCATCATGCTTGGCACGGTGCACGACGGTTGTTGTAACTCCGGGCATCTGGCTACAGCCTAGAGGAGCTAGCGCGACAGTAGGCCTAGGGGATGTGCGAGCCCACCTAGTGAGCCCGCGCTCGTGCGTGTGAGTTGTGTGTAGGGAAGTACTACACATCCAATTTTTTTAGACTAGAGGCCGCCTAAGAGACAATGGTTTTAAATGATAGGTCTCAATTCATGTTACATGTGTTTACAATCTCTGACCCTAATAATAGGGTCAATTACTGATTATTTTCTAAAATACTCAAATCATGTGCTACTATTATATTTTCTATAAAGGCAAGACAGCCTTGTATGATTTTCGTAGGTTGATTTAGCTAATAAGAAAAATCTCTCTCTTTCAATAACGGCCCAAGCCCACTGCTAGCCGATATTGTCCTCTTTGAGCTTTACCTTTGGGTTTTCCCTCAATATTTTTAAAACGCGTCTGCTGGGGAAAGATTTTCACACCCTTATAAGGTGTGTTTTGTTCTCCTCCCCAACGAATGTTGGATCTCACAATTTCATCTTCCCTTCCTCATTTAAATGGAGATTTGTCATCCCATTTAGAGAAGATCTCCACGAGTTAAATGAACATTTATATGAACTATATCTCTCTATTTCGTGTAACCTTGTTAGGAGGAAAGAAAATGAAGAATTTCAAAACAAAACATGAAAACAAACAATTCTAGTAGTTTTGGAGTTAATACCTTGGCACCATGGAGTAGAGGGAGTTTGAGTGAGAGATTGGAAAGAACAGAAGCTAAGCAGCCAACTGATTCCTGGTTTCTTTTGTCCAACTTTGCCCACTGCTTGAGGAGAGTAACTTGAGGGAAGATTATTGTGTATAACTTTATCTCCTTCCTCAACTTTTCAACTTCAATCCGTTTTTCTAATATGCCATTTCTCATCCTCAAGTTCTGAAGCCATGCGCTGAATATTCTATCCTGCCACGGAAATAATCCACGATCGAAATATGTCAAAATAAATAAAGGAAGTAAAAAGTACAATTTGAAGGGAGAGATCTTTTAGAAGTAGAAGTAGGAACGTTGGTCACTTAACCTTTCAATTCTCTTTGTTGTTAAGAATAAGCATCTTATGAGTATTTACGGAAGAAATCACTCACTCACTCCCTAAAATTTCTCCTCAAGTAAAGAACCCATCTTTCTAATTGAAACTTGGTCGTAACTACCATCAATCCTCCTATAATTTGCTGTATAAGTTAGTAACTTATTTTACTACCATTCTACTCAATTTACTCCATAAGTTAGTGACTTATTCTACTAATTCAAGTTTATAAGCTCACAAATATTACCAATGTCCTCCGTCGATCATTGCAGAGTAAAAATTTAAATCATCAACTTTTAAAACGATAATCATATTTATTAATTGAGCTATGTTCGAATTGACGAGAATATCGTATTACAGTGATGATCCGCTAATCAAAGGGGCATTATTAGTTGCTTGAAGATGAAAAATGTAGCTTAGAATAGTTGAGTTATACTCGAGAAATGTTCGATATTAACCAAACATCTATAAACAAGAGTTAAACTTGGTAAATTTGAGTAAAATCACTTTTTTACCATTCACCCTTCACTAAAAAGTTGGGATTATTATGATGATCACAATAAACCATAGGGTAGGTTAAAAATTCATCCATATAAATCAATAACTATAATATGAAATAAACATATATAGAAGTAATACCTGAGCAATTGTTTTAACGTTAGCCATGGACCTCTCAGCTCTTACATTAACATACCTCCATTGCAACAACCTATTCTGCAAAATCCGAAACCGATGAAGCTCCGCCGCTTCCACCGTCCCTCCCGCCTTCTTCGATCTAAAAAACCTCAAAACTCCGTTCACAGCACCGCCTCGACGACCACCTAACTTCCCTCGCCCTCCGTCTACAACCGCAGGCTCCACCGTCTGCGGTGGAGGCAGAAGGGGAGACCCCAAGGACCGGCCCGGCGACAGTGCCCAAGCGGACGGGGTTGTGGCCGGGGATGACTTCAAGAACTTGGAAAACCCTGGCTTGGTTTTACAATTCAAGGGGTTTAAATTCTCTTCGTCCTTGTTGTTGGCTCTTGACTTTGTCACTGATTTTGATCGGTGGGTGGTTGAGCGTTGGCTGGTGTTTGCAGCGCACGAGTTGTTCTCCGGTGCGGTTATGGAGGCGGAAGAGCGGCTTTTGCTGCGGAGGAGGGCGGTGGGGGACGGCGGCGGCATAAGGGCCGGGGAGTTTGGACGGCGGAAGCGTGTGTTGTCCATTTTGAGGTGGCGTAGGAATGATTTTTGGTTGGTTTTATGTTGGGGAAGAGTGAGAAGTTGAGAGCACGTTGGTGGACAAGGGAGAAATGCAACCCACCAGCTTCTCACTCATCATTGCTTCATTGACTTTGACTTTTTTAATCTTACATTAAAAATTTAGTTTCAAAATTTCTTAAAAAAAAAAATTCATATGGAGTATGCACCGGTTAGGTTGAATTTTTTAAAAATAAAAAGTTGATTCAGCCGGTGAGTTGACATTTTTATGTCAGGTCAATCTAACCAATCGAAAAATAGGGTTACAACTTAGCTTAACTTTATTATCTTTTTAAGATTAGTATGAAAATTAAGAATATTTAACATTGGTAATATTCGTTAGCAGTACGTTGTGACTTGTGAATCTTTGATATTTAAATTTTATCAGATTTTAGTTATTAATATAATGTATTGCAATTATGATCTTTTCAAATAATTAAAAAAGGAACCTTCTGACAATGCACGGTTAGATTAGGTTAGATTGTGAATTCTATTCGGGTTGTTTAGGTCACCAACTTGACAAAGTAAATCCTTCTTTCAAACATTTAGTATTTTTAGGCATGGCAAGTCGGGACACATCGGGGGTGTTTCTCTTGAAGAATTGTACCATGTTCCTTGTTATCTAATCTCTATGCTTCTACATTTATATGCTGAAAGGACAGGTCGATAGTTTAACTATTAGAAAGCGTCTCTTGTTTTGTTAGTATATTTAAGGGCAAATATGTTGGGTTGAGTCGGATTGAGTTGGAGAAATTTTTGGGACTAACTCAAAATTTTGAGTTGGTTCAGTTGGTGATACGAGCCACTCCAATAGAGTTGAGAACCCAACTCTCTATTTTCGTTGAAGTTATCTATTTTTTTTTTTAAATGAACTATTCGAACAAAAAAAAAATACTAATAACTAAAATTTCATAAATCTCAAATATCAAATATTCACCCATCGTAATGCATCACTAACATTAATTACAAAATTAAATATGATTAACCTACTCAATAATCCTAAAGGGTCAAAAGAGCCTAATATTTACGAGAAAAAATAAATTAAAAAAATCAATGAATTTATACGCGAGTATAGAAAGTAAATTACTAGGTGTGAGGCATCTGAGGCATTGTCGATCATGGATTGAAGGTTTCCTAAAATTCATCTCGACAAATTTGTTCATCTTCTTCGTCGTCGTCATCGTAATTAGAAGAACCATAGGAAGATGGACGGTTGAGATCTACCAAAGCTTTTGGTAATCTACAATAACCATTATAACTGTTCATTCTCTTATGACTTGCATTCTCCTCCTTCACTCCCTTTCTTCCCTCTCTTCTCATCATTAGAAGACACAATGCCGCTTCTGAATCCTCCATCGACATCTCTGCTTCCTTGTCTCGATGCTCATCTTTGTGCTGCTTCGACCGTCGCTCTCCAATGGTGAGAGTTGAATGTGGACGATCGTGGTTGATCATTGGTATTGACTTCGGCATCGACATCGACGTTGATTTGGAATTCGACAAGTGAGACCGCACGTGACCACTCATAGATTTGCCGTTGGAGAAGTGTTTGACGCGGATTTTGTACTCTTTTTCTTTATCCATAGATGAGGAGATGGAAACCTAACCAGAGATGAATTCAAATGAGTGATTTTTTGTAGGCTAAGTTATTTAAATGAAGTACTTTTAAACTAAAATATCTTCAATAATATCACAGAGATACTTCAACTTTCAAAAAAAAAAAAAAAAATTGTTAGTTTTAGATTTTTGAATATATTATTTTTAAAAAATAATATTTAATATTCAAATAAATATTTTTTTCAAAAGCTGAACCTTTAATTTTTTTAAAAACTTCAAAAAAAAATCTTTAAAATTAAAAAAAAAAAAATTAAAAAATACTCTTGCTACTCATAATATATATATGTATATAACAATTGGGCATATTTTAAAAATACTCATAAATTTTTTAAAAAGTAAACTTTTTTTTTTTTTTGAAGATGTTCTATCAAGTGTATAATAGACGGTCACGGACCGTCTATAACTTTTTGAACTTTTTTATAAAGATTAAGGTTGTTGATATTTTTTAAAGGTAATTTTTTATTTTTTTTAGGTTAAAAGGTATTAATGAAACTTTTTTTTAGTTTAATAATACTTTTTTAACAAAGTACTGATTTTCATGCCAAAATTAAATATACCTGCATTTTCTTAAATTATTTTAAAGTTTAAGAATATTATTCAATTTTTTAAAAATTAAACACAAACTAAAAGATTAGGATGAGGATATGCAGGATTTGGAGTAGACAAAAAATTTTTGCTGACGTGAGGAATAGGAATCTAAAATTCGAGTAAGGTGACAAAGTATTCTTAAAGGCGACTCAGATGAAAGATGTCCTAAGATTTAGATGAAAGAGCAAGTTGAGTCCACACTTCATTAGACCCTTCGAGTTTCTAAATCGGATTGGATCGGTGACATATTGATTAGTGGTCATATGCATGTTTCAAACCCCTTTTACTTGCTGTCATGTTTAGTTGGATCTTTACTATTCCTATCGTGTCAATACCAAGTGTGGTCACCGTCAAAACTAAAATATCTCAAAATTTACTATGGGGTGTGACTAGATATCAATTCTTACCCAGATTATAGTTTATTAAAGCTTTGGTTTTTGTTTATTTTCTTTGGTTTTTGTTTATTTTCTTTTAGCATATAACAATGCTTTCTTACAAATGGTTTTTAACCTATTTTCCCACTCATGTTTTTTAAAACACATTCTCTCAAACATAATCAAGACTCCATCACCTCATAATACACCTTCCCAAAATTTTCAATTTAAAATTTCGAAAAAGTTTCTTGTTTGGAGACGAATGAAATGATACACCAGAATCTAGAATTTAATCGAACTATGCACATTGAGGATTAAGCATCTCCAATATCTTCTGCTAAATTCTCAATTCTATGCTTGCGAATACTTTTATTTAAAACTACATCTTGAATTTTATCAAATTTTAATTTTTCAAATTTCCAAGAATCGATGGCAGCAACAACAATGTCTTAAAACTTGAGTAAAGACATCAAAATCAATACTTTTAGTTCTCTCTTCAATATTAATTTCTATAAAACTTAGTTGACTTATAATGATATTGAATTCATTTATATAATCAGCAACAGATCCACCTTTAAATATCTATAAATTGAACAATTTATGTATCAAAGATATCTTGCTCATAGCCGATAGTTACTTTTGTATACATGCAACAAGAACTTCAACCACAATGACATGTCTTCTCTTTGATGATGTTGGTGCCACATTTTTTGACAGTATCAATCGGATCAAACCTTAGAGTCTTCCAATCCTTAAACGTATATAACTATGGCTAAGAAAGGTTTAAAAAAAATGTTATTATGCATACCAACAAAATACAACTTTTTTTTTGTGGCTCAATCATAGAAATTTCAAATATAAGTTTTTTTTTGTGGCAAAAACTTCAAATATAAGTTTACTTGAATTAGAACAATCCTATATTAGATGACCTCTCAAATTGTAAATAAGATAAAAATATGCTTAAATAACTAGTGTTATCCTGTCTTTTTCAAGCTAGGGGTACGTTAAACCCAAGAACTCAACCCAACCCAACTAGAATTATAAGGATTGGATTAGGTTAAATAACATTTCAAGTAGCACCGGATCCGATTCGGGTAGGGTACAGGTTCAATGTGCAAAGAACCAGGTCAACTCCGACCCAACCTAACCCGATTCTCGGTCAGTGCATTAAAGATCCATCAACATCGGTGGAACTAGAGTACCCTCCTCGCTAGCCGCCACCTACTACAACACAACATAGTCCTTACACAGTCAACGACTCCACACTCACATCCTCCACACAATGTGCTCTTCAGTTTTTCAGTTGGCACCTTCTTGCATAGTCACTATCTTTGGTCGGTGTCTTCTCACCGGTTGCCACTCAATTCTTCTTCATTCCTTCCACCATCATACTCTACAAAGTTCTTAGAGAATATTTTTAACCTAATATTTAATTTCTATACAAATTAACAGAGGTTTATGTGATAAAATTCAGAACTCGTGATATGATTAGTAGTCCAAGTCTCCAAACCAAAGCAATCCACGCCGCACATTTTGCGGTCAGAGTTGATAACAGTCTATAACAAATTCACATGGCCACTCACATTAAAACATTTTGAACAATACACAAATGTTGGGTGATCAAACCAGGATAGCTCTTCTCTAGAAATTATAAACTTCGTATCTCACCTAATAAGTTCGATTTTAAGTCGAACACGTCTCTGTTGCACATTTCAACTTCCAAAGGAGTAAATGTTGTGGCCAAACTTGAACAGAAGCTCGAACCTCCCTGACATGCCATTCATGCCGTGTGCGAATTTTCCACCTGAACAAAGTGTTAGAAAAGCCAGCTTCGTGTTACGTTTACCGCTACAATGCGCTCACATCTTACTACTACTAAGAAAACTTCAAATCTACAATCAAACGATCCAGTCATTCTCGAGCAATGCAGTGTTTTTGTCACTTGGATGCATGGAAATATAGAACATAACTACCGGTTTTTCTAGTGAAACAAAATCTTCTCATGTGAACAAGAGAAGAGTGTTACACGGATCTCCACAATAATATGATATTGTCCACTTTGAGCATAAGTTCTCATGGCTTTACTTTTGGGTTTCCCCAAAAGGCCTCATACAAATAGAGATGTATTCCTTACTTATAAACCCATGATCATCCTCTAAATTTGCCACGGTGGGCCGGCCCAACCATGTATGTGTAAGTCTTGATCTTTAGCATGTCTTAACAAGTATCAGCTTGTCAAATTGTTTTATCTAATCGAGATTGGATTGAAGACTTTTGTTCCGTATTCAATAGAAAACTCAAATATTAGCAGTTACGAGAGAGAGGAATATAACATACCTGTTATGAACAAAACTTCTGTTCTTAATTAGTGTTCAACAGACTGTGTTGCGTTTTCATTTGATACAGGTGAAATGCCTTGTTCAATACACTGCCCAAAAAAAATGCAAACAAATCTTAAGATGGAACTATACAGACAATGTTGATGAAAACAGTCATTGCGCCAAATACAGTAAACAATACCAATAGAATAGGAAAGAACTAATCATTGCAATAAATGTTGTACCAAAGAAGACACATTACTTGCATGAATACATGTGTATAACTGAGAGTTACTGGTAGTGTTATTAAGATTCAGCCACGGATGTTGCTCAAGGTATGTGTGCACTCTTGTCATTGTTGCCTGAGAAACTCTCCATCAACTTACACTTTTGAGTATAATGACATAGGTATACACTCAATGTTGTAACTCCTTTGGTTCGGGATTGTCCTTCTTTTGTAAATTTCATACATCAATGAAATTTGTTTCTTATAAAAAAAAAAAAAGAATAGTACTTTTGATTATTTTTAAGTATTGTGTGTTCTGAAAGAAGAGTCGTACTCTAAAGGGTAACACTTTTTCTGGAGTAATCATTTGGTAGGGTATGGCTTTTTTAGAAGATCAGGATGGAAGAAAACGCACTCAATTTACGAAGGCTATTTGGAATGGTGCCATCTACTACGTATCTTGAGTAGTGAGGGAACTCCTCTTTTTGGGTCACCCTTTCCAAGGAAGCAAAGAGATACCCTGGATGAATCTTATTCGGGCTTATTTATACTCAACTTGGATGGAACGAAATCATAGGATTTTCAAATCAGAGGTAAAAACTTATCCAGTCTTCTTTGATTTCCTTGCTTTAACTTGGTGTAAAATGGATTCTCTTTTTAACTCTTATAGCTTATCTTCTCTTTTTGTCCAATTGGAGATGTTTTGGATTGGGGCTCTTCTTATCCACTTCTTTGGTAAATTTCATTCATCAATGACATTATTTCTTATCCGAACTATACCCCCCCTTGTTTCAAGGGTTGTGCTTTCCTTCTTAATTCACAAGTTTGATCATCATTACCTAGCGTTCAGTGAGACTCGCTGCCTATATTTCTTTCTGTATCATAAAATTTATAACTTTGACTAACCTCTGCTTCTAATGGTCCTCTAGTTCCATCTAACAGTTCTATCTTACCCATTCCTACAAAGATAAATTTCACCTGACGAAGCGTTCGCCTGTAACCAAAGCGTCACAACGCTCATCGAAGGAAGTTGCTTCAATTCAATTTATGTGAATTTGAATGGAGCGATGCTGGTTATACTAATGTTTCCCACCCCTATACATGTTTCCTTTTCGTCTATTTTTTATCTGAATAAAACTACTAGAGGAACACACATGATTTTTTTTTTTAATTAATAACCGAACCTTCGAACAAATCAAAGGAAAGAATACAAGGGCATAAAAGAAATGCCCACAAAAGGGTGCCAACCAGTAGGGCATATCAGAAGAATACAAAGAAAGCCCACAAGGGCGTGCTAGAAGAAGAAATGATTACGAAAACGATTACCAAAGAAACTAGGCTTTGTATTCTTCTTAGAAATATCATATGCCAGATTTAGTTCAGAGAAGGAAGCTGTAATCTACGCCAGTCAAAACAACAGTTCCTATTTGTCTCATAGGCAAAATGATTTAAATAAATAAAATTTAATCATTAGAACTAAACTAAAATACTCGAGGGATTATCTCCAGTTTAACTTTATAGATTACCTAGAGATAAACTACATCAAAATATTTTGATAATGAAATAAATACTGCCAAACAAAGCAAATAACTAACTATAAATATCATCTTAATAGTAACTTAATCCTGATTACTAAAAGCCATTGTCTCTTTGTAGCATGTCTTACCTATTTGTTTTAATAGGCATGAGTTTATATTTTTGTCTATAAATTAAAAAAAGACTAAATAGGTTACCTGCAGAATATATCCATGCAGCCAATCCAGTGTTTGTGGAAATGTAGTTGCTGATATATTAACCACTATCAAGCCCTGTGGCCAATAATTTAATGAGCATATTAACAAATGACATTGGCTAAACTTGATTACTGTTCAATAAGCCACACACCATCAGACCACTAATTCCTAATAAGAATTGCTTCAATCTGTATACAGAAAAACAACAATTGTTTAGCTGAGAACAAACCTGTGATTTGAATGAGCAAAGATAGCCCTGAATGGTCTTTAAATTAGCTATAAGCTTATTCTTATCCTGAAACAAAGAACATATCAGAAATCACAATAATAATAAAGTAAGTGATATAGAAGTGAAGGACGAGCACAAAGGAAACAAGGAAACAGCCCAGATAACAGTGATTATTATCTCATGATGAAAGAAGTCTTACTCCACCTTCCTTTCAAGATAAGATGGAACATTTGGTCCTGGGAGGAATGAGAGAATTTTTAGAGGGTTTGAGAGATGTTGGAAAAAGGTGTCAGCTCTTGCCAAATTGGAGTCCTTTATATCTTGTTAAGCCTTTAGACGTTGTTTTAGGCTTATGTTTGGGTGTTATTTTTGTATGCCCCTTTTGTATTCTTTCTCATTTATTCCCAATAAAAGCTCGGTTTCTATTAAAAACGAATAACAAACTTCATCTCAAACTCATAGTAGGGAAGGATAAGGTGGCCATTTATCATCATTAGTTTGCTAATGGTACAGTTCTTTTTTTTCTTTTTTACTGTTCTAGGAAAAATGAGTCATTTTCATTCTGAATCAAATTTTAACATTTTTAGGCCATGTTGAGTCAATAGGATTAATAGAGGCAAATTCCTTCTTATTTTATAAAAGACTGAGCATTCCTTAAGAAAAATGAAAAGATATACAGGTTACACAATTGAAATTTAAAGAAGAAAAACCAAGAAGAGCCCAACTACTCTGAGAAGAGACTCAAGTTAAGCAAAATAAGACCCAACAGATAATTACAAAAGTCTTAACAAATAAAAATTCAATGTGAGACATGAAATCTAACAACGGACCACATCTCACCCACCGATCTCTCAACTCTTCTAAAAGTTATATTCTTCTTGTTCCTCCAATGCTCCCTAACAAAAGCACACAAACACACTAACCACAACAAGCGGCCCTTTCATGAAAGGGGAGTGGGAAAAAAACTCCTCGACCATGAAACTGTCTCTTCTTAGCCAGCCCACCTAAAAGGAAATAACACCCGAAAAAGTTGATCCACGACGATCTCACAAAAGACTGGAGCCCCTTCGTGTAGTTTGGCTCCCATTTTGTTGATTTCACTGTTTTTGTATGCACGTGTACGCTTTTATTGTTTTCTCATGCTTTTAGTGTTTTCTCAGTGAGACTACCTTTTTAAAAAGAAAAAAAAAATCTAAGAAATTCTTTCATGGATGCTACTAGTAAGGGCTTTTTCATCAACTCTACATTAAAATATCTTTATTCATAGATATTTTCAAAAAATTAATATGCTGTAGCCACCTAAGTTTGACATTAAGGGGAAGAATGAGAAATTTTGTCTTCACAAATCTTTGCAAGGATTGCAATAAAATAAGGTTCAAGAGCAATGTTGGAATATTTAATCAAGCACTGAGACTTGGAATCAAGAAGAGCAAGTCTGATCTCTTAATTCCCTATCAAAAGCCAGAGAGGTATTATTTTGTCAATCTACTTATGTTGACCACATGGTCATCACTAGGTTGATATTCTATTAGGTATTTCATCTCTCAAAAAAATTGGAGATGTTAAAAGACTCATCGGACATTGAGGTAATAAGTATAAAATTGATCTTTTTCACAAAAGCACACACTTTATCTCTCAAACAATTTGGAGACGTTAAAAGACTCATCGAACACTGAGATAATAAAAAGAAAGACATGAATCTTTTTCCACAAAGGAAATACGTGCTTGACCTATCATCTAAGATGGGAAATCTAATTGCAACTCATGACGGATGGAGAACTGTTTAAAGAACCTTAGAGGTATAGAAGAACAGTTGGAAAGTTGAATTACCTAAAAGTGATACAAACAAATAGAGCTTATTCAAAAAGCATTGTGACTTGGCACATAGTAGAGTAAGAAACAGAACAAAGAACCAACCATGAACACCTACCATTTTCTCTTGATTTCAGATAGCTGACCATGCCATAAATTGTACATTCAAAGATGCTTCTATCTAAATTCATATCCAAATACGGGATTCTCTTTTATAAGGATAAATCTACAGTCTCCTATGCGATAGAAGTTTTAAACCAAATACCATGACATTAAATCCAAGTTGAGCACAAACTTCAAAAGCAAAAAGTTCTTAATCAGAAAAAGTCCCATATAATTGTATGTTCCTAATATGACCATTGAATATTTAGGGAGTATATATACCTGTACAGGACATTTGTCATTGAATGTGCGGGGGGAGATCCATTCCTCTAGTAATGCCTGAACAAGATAAGAAGTGTATAAGTTACAATGAAAACTTGCGAGAGGCTATAAACAAGGCTAAAATAAAGACCGAACACATGAGAAAATTTGTGTAAATTGTGCTTGATCCAATTCGTTGTTGCTCACCACTTCATGCTTTTGCAGAATGTTGCTCACCACAAGCTTTTGTTCCTCTTCTTTTCTTCTTTTTAAACAAGAAAACTTTTTTCCCGCTTAAACTTTGATGGATAAAAGATGTTTAATGCTGTCTATTGCTTAACCTTTTATGTTCGTACTTCTTAGTTATTTAGTTTTCAAATGTTAAACTTACGTCCTTTCTCTCTTTCAAAGTATTAAATATATACAATAGTTCCCATCCAAATATATATACACATTTTTTGAAAAATGATGTGTTCCTAGCATGAACAAAGTTATATGTTTTTACAAATTAACATGTCTAGTGGCATATGCCATGTCCATGCCATTATTATTTTGAGTCCATGTTTCTTTAGATTTTTTACAAATAAAAAAAAAATCAAAAAGAAACTAAACAAACCTTGTGATCAAATTCAGCCATTTTTAAGACTATGGGTATGATTATTGGCTCAGCACCAGATTTATCTTTCCTGACAGAACCAGATCTATTTGTCTCCTCTTTATTGGGAGTTTCATCTGAATAACATCATAAAATGCAAAATAGTTTTCTCAGGCAACCAAATCTAAATTGGTCATAAATATGAACAATAGGTCAACATTCATCAATTCCATGTGGAGGCTAAACAAAATATTGAATACATCAGCACAAATTCAGAGTTCGAATTAACCTGTAATTCCAGAGTTATTTCCTGCTACGTCCACAGATTCCAGAGAATCCAACCCTTCATTCTCTTCTTTGGTGTGCATGCATTCTTTTGAAGGAGAACACCTAATGCTGGTGCCAGTCCCTTTTGTATTTTGATGAACAACTGGACAACTACTCTCCATTTGTTTTGCACTGTTATTATCTGATGTTGCTGACAAAGGGTTGTTTTCAATATCTTTTGCTGGCATATTAGCTGGTGTCTTGCTTTCATCATCCATCAAATATATACTGGGATCCAAATGTATTCCCTAAATTTTTTATAAAGCAAACCAAATTCATATAAAAAAGACTATTCCCCGAAGATAATGTTATTAGAGAAAAGAAGTAGAAGAAGGAACTATTTGTTATCTAAGTGAAATTCAATTCATTAAGAAACAATATGTTCATTAGTTTATTTATTAACTATACGACTTATTCTTTCATCTGTTAAATATCTATGACAAATGAAACTACTGCATGCATGCTGCTTCAAAAAAATTCATACACCTCACTCATTTTTCTCTCTTTTTTTTCTTTTGTTTGTGTTAAGAAACAACCTTCACAAGTTGCAAAGGCATTAACTTTTTTTTTTTTTTCCTTAAAGGAATCAAAACGTTTCATTTTGTTGATGCTTGAGAAGTTGTGATTTGAGATGAGAGAAATACAGACAAATAAATAAGCAACTACCCTCCCCCGTTAGAATGCTAGCTAATACATTCTCAGAAATAGGACTTTCTATACCATTTGTATTAAAAGTCTAAGTTTGCATTTCTCCAAGGCAAGATTTACCTCGATTATTATAGGCTTTCCATCTTTCATAGCTTTCTTTAAGTCACCAGCCAAACCTATACAAAAAATATTGGGTAACAGAGGCCACTAACTAACAGGATAGCAACAAGCTCCACAACTGAAGGGATGACCAACCTTTACGAACAATTCTGCATTCTCTACAGAATTCAGTAATTAACTCCTCTGGGGAGCTAAAATCCCGTGCCCATACAGGAGTAGATGTCAATGGAGCACTGAAATATTTAAGGGAAAGGAATAAGCATTTCAATAGGATTCACAAAACATAGAAGTGTGGCAAAAATGGAATTCATATGCGGACCACTAATATCAAAGTAATTAATTAAAAGAAAGGATTCTGTTTCTTGTTACATCTCCACCCCAGGCAGGATACTAATGAGATAAACGGACAAAGAAATGAAGCTAAATAAATAAAAGATGAATTATGATTCGTATTAAACCCCTCACCCCACACACACCGTAAACTCTTTTTTCCCACTTTACAGCGTTTAGGAAGATTTTAGCTTCTGGATGACTTTGAGAATCTGCTTTTGATTAAATGATAGTCAAGAAAGGAATTGAAAAATCTACAGCATTGAAAATAAATTCCTTGCCATTCGGTCTTGATTTTAGAGGTAGGAATGTTAATGTTGGAAATTTTTCACGATCCAAATAAATAACCGAAGCCGAAGAACAACTTGAAGAGAGAGAGCTTTTGAAAGGAGGAACCTCTCACAATATTTATAGTGGAGATTGCACAGCCGATCTCCTAAACTTCCTCCTCAAGTTCGTAAACTTTATCCTAAAATTAAACAACTACTAACAAATTTTCCTAATTGATCTCCTACATTTTCAAATCAATATCTACTAAATAATTATCCTAAAATAATAACTTCTTTTGATAAGTCAAGCTTATTAACTCACATTCTCCTCCGTAAGATTTTTCACTCCCAGCAATTCCTGCATCTCTACAAACTTAACCCTTGCTAGGGCCTTGGTTAGAATATCAGCACGTTGCTCTCTAGTGCATAAGAACTCCACAATGATTTGTCTTTTCTCAACACACTCACAGATGAAGTGGAAGCGAGTGTCAATGTGTTTGTTGCGTCCGTGAAATACTGGATTCATCATAAGTGCAATCATGGATTTGTTATTGATGTAGAGAGTTACCGGCTTTAGTTCACTTCTAGTCACTTCGCTCAACAAATTTCTCAATCACAATGCTTGGCACAATGCCGTAGTTGCTGCATGAACTCGGCCTCACAGAAAGATAGTGTCACAGTTCGCTGCTTCTAAGATTGCCAAGAGATCAAATTCGCGTTGAGATAAAACACCATTCCTGCGGTGCTTTTTCTATCGTCAATGTCTCTAGCTAAATCACTATCGATAAAACCGACTAGTTCTTCAGGACCTCGCCCTCTTTGATACTTCAACCCATAGCTTGTGGTTCCCTTCACATAACTGAGAATGTGCTTAACCGCTTGATGATGCATCATGGTGGGCTTTTCCATGTACCTACTCATTATTCCAACAGCGTATGAAAGGTCCAGACGAGTATGAGTCAAGTACCTTAGACTTCCGATAACACGCCTATACTCAGTGGGATTCACCAAGCTTCCTTCAGCATCTTTCCCGAGTTGTAACTTTGCTTCCATGGGATACTTGGTCGGGTTGCATTCCGCCATCTTAAATTGCTGCAACGACTTCTTAGCATAGGTTGATTGCTTTAGCGTGATGCAATCTTTCCTTCGGTCCACTTCAATACCGAGGTAGTATGTGAGTAACCCGAGATCAGTCATCTCAAATTCTTTCATCATCTGCTACTTGAACTCTTTGACGCCTTCCACACTTGTGCCAGTGGCGATCAGGTCATCAACGTACACGCCAACGATGAGTGTTTTCAACCCGTCGTTTTCTTATATACACTGCTTGTTCTTGTGAGCACTTCATGAAATTTAGACTCTTTAAACTCTTGTCCAGACGTATGTTCCACACCCTTGGTGCTTGCCGTAAACCGTAGAGGGCCTTTGATAACTTGTACACTTTGTACTCTTCGGCTTTGATGATGAACCCTTCAAGTTGGACAACATACATTTCTTCTTGGAGATCACCATTTAGAAATGTTGATTTGACATCTAAGTGATGGACCTCCCACCCGTGTTGAGCTGCAAGGGTAAGAATCAACCATACAGTGTCCAGTCTAGCCACAGGCATGAAAACCTCCTCAAAATCAACTTCTTGTCGTTCCACGTATCCCTTCGCCACAAGTCTAAATTTATACTTGATGACATTTCCTTCACAATTCATCTCCAGCTTAAACACCCACTTCAAACCAATGGACTTGTGTTCGGACGGTAATTTAGTTAGTGCCCATGTCTTGTTCTTCTCAATGGCCTCAAGCTCCTTTTGTATGGCCTCCTGCCACATCGTCTCAGTCAAACCTCACAGCAGGTTGTCAACTCCTCGGCCGCGAGCAACACTAACTCATCAGGATCCAGTTCTACTTCAAGTGTATCCGCATAAATTTCAGCAAGTGAACGAAACTTCTTTGGTCCATCCTCTGTTGTGGATCCTCCTGTGATCTTGTTTGAGCTCTCTTGTTCTAGAGAGTCCATCACGCCTGTCGGTGTCACCGATGATGACATGTGTGGACTTGGTGGTGTTGCTATAGGGGCACTTTCTAAGTCTGTTGCATCTCCCTCTTCTTCCAAAGTAGTGAACTCTGTAACAGTCTGCTTGTTATCACCAACGCTACACCAATCCCACTTCTTCTCTTCTTCGAATACAACATCTCTACTTAAATGAATTTTCTCATGTTGCGGATCATACAACCTGTGTGCCTTGGTTCCATCGTCTATGCCGAAGTACACCATCTTTTGGCTTCTGTCATCAAGCTTTCTGATATATGGTTTTGCAGTCCTAACATGTGTTGTACAACCGAAGACTCTTAGGTACTCGAAGTGAGGTGTCTTACCGAACCATGCTTTGTAGGGGCTGCAAGTGTCCAGCGCCTTTATCGATAAACAATTTAGAAGATAAACCGCATGTCGTATTGTCTCGCCCAAGAAAATCGTCGGGACTTGCATGCTCTTGAGTAGGCTTCTTGCAGTGTTTATTATGGTGTGATTTCTTCGTTCGACCACACTGTTTTTGTTGTGGAGTGTATGGTGCAGTGAGTTGACGCTTGATACCTTCTCTATTGACGGAACTTGTAGACCCAGCTTAGCTATGGTATGCAAGACTTGGGCACGTGAACTTTCAGACTCTCAAAATGATGGGAGAGAAAAAGATGGCTACGAGGCTACCCAAAATCACACCCGAACCAGCTATGTGAAAGTTGCCTAGTCTCCAAACAAGCAAGGCTGTTGTTCCCAGCTCAAACCAATTTTCGTGCTGAGTGACCACTGCAACTAGTACATGCAGATTTGTGTGGCCCGATCACCCCATCATCGATTGCTGGTAATAAGTATTTTCTCTTACTTGTTGACGATTACAGTCGTTGGATGTGGGTATACATGATACCAAATGTTGGAAATTGCCCACGACCAAAATATGTCAAACAAATAACTTAAGCTTTTTTTTTTCTTTTTTTCTTTTTTTTTTGTAGTAGCAGTAGAAATAACATAACATACATCTCATGAGTATTCAGAGTGAGTGGAGATTGCACAACTGACCTCCTAAACTTCCTCCTCAAGTTCCTAAACTTTCTCCTAAAATTAAGCAACTACTAATAAATCTTCCTAATCGTTCTCCTAAACTTTCAAATCAATAACTACTAAATAATTATCCTAAAATTGCTTTAGGTTAGGGAATTTTATTTTGTAACAGCTTAGTACAAGACAAAGAAATAGAGAAGGAAAACTTGTAGTCCTATACTCTGTTATAAGACAAAGAAATAGAGAAGGAAAACTTGTAGTCCTATACTCTGTTATATACTAAAGATAATTCGAAGAGGTTTGTAAAGAAGGAATAAGATGGATTCACATTAGTTAGGTCAATCATACATAGCCTGAAACTATTGCAGAAGAAAAGGTCGTCGTTGCAACAAAGAGTTCGGGTAAATCTAAATCATGAGTCCTAATGGTTTCACTGTTGATTTTTCAAGAAATTATGAAAGCTTATAAAGTCAGCAGTTGAAGATCTTTCACGAATTCTATGAAAATGATGGCTTAAATGCATCTATCAAGGAGAACCTCATTTATTTAATTCAGAAGAAAGAAAAGGCTAGAGGTGTGGAATATTGTAGGTCAACTTCTTTGGAAACTAGTAATTATAAGATATTGGCTAAAGTATTAACTGAAAGACTCGAGGAAATTATCCCTTATATTATTTCTTGAACCAAAATGCTTTTATTGAAGAAAGAAAGATCATCAACCCAGTTTTGGTGGCTAATGAAGCTATGGAAAACAATAAAAGCAGTAAGAAGATCGGTTGGTTGCTTAAATTAGAACTTGAGAAGGGACGTGATAAGAGTGGATTGGGATTTCTTCTTGGAAATCTCAAAGAAGAATGGTTTTAGGGAAAGTAGAGAAGATGGATAAAAGGTTGAGTTCATAGCACCAGATTTTCATTTTTTTCCCTCAATGATAAACCACATGGAACAATTTCTTCGTGATTACTAGTGATGTGTTGAGGAGATTGCATGAAAATGGCCTTTCTAATAGTGAATTTGAGGGACCTTTTTAATGGCAATAATGTTCTTCATATTGCTCATCTTCATTTGACGATAATACATAAATTTCAGTCTAGATAAATTTTATGATTGAAAATTTACTGATATTCAGAAACTTGTTCAGATGTGGTGTCTTTTGCAACAATAATCCTTTTTGTATCAAGGTGTAGAATCTTTGTGATGCTGTAAATTAAAGGGCTAGGGTAGCTCAGCTCAGGAGAGTTCAGAAGATTGGGGATTGTAATGGTCTTAATGGCAACTTTAATGCTTTCATTAGTACTTTCATTCTAAAACTTTTAACTATTTGAATGAAAAGTTTGGTTTCTTTAAAAATAAAAAAAACAAAACTATCAAAATATTAGGTGACCGGAACTGGTTAAAGTAAAATTACTGTAAAACAAAAAGGTTAAATTAGTGTAAAACAAACAGGAGTCTGATTTCAATTTAAGGAACATTTGAGAATCACCCTTAACTACAAGCACAAAACTACGGCCAGCTATCTCATGCTTGGCAAATATACTTACTTTACAGAAGGACAACAGATTATTGCATCTATTCTAGACTACTTGAACCCTTAAGGTAATAATAATTTGTTTTATAGAAAGGAGAAAAATAAATAAATGACATACTCTGTTGATGTGCGTAGTAATTCATACACCATTTCTGTCTGCAGATGTAAAAGCTTGTTAGTAGTAGGCAGTTATACAAAGAGTTAGCACATAACTAGGTCTCAAGAGATAAAACAGGGGAAGATTTGAATATATATATATACATAGATAGATACATATAGATATAGTATGTATATACACACACACACATATGCAGGACCTGTAAGACATTTGGCAGATTAAGTCTTTGAGCAAGTTGGGTGGCAATGGTTGACTTCCCAACACAGGCAGTTCCACATACAAGAATCACCAAAGGGACCCTTTGATGGTGAAATCTAGCAAAGATTACATAGGACTTAGCAACATATAGAAGAAGTATGAAATGCCATGGTCGATTGCACCATATTTGTTGGAAAGATGATACGAGAACCCTAATGTATTGACCTAAGAAGCCTGTGATTGCAGACCCATAGCATAAATATTCCATTCAACTTAAAGGAAAAGTTAAAAGAACATTACCTTTGGTTCGAGTTCGTAGAAGCAAGAACCCAATTCCCTACTCCAAAAGGCAAAAAAAGAAAAAGAAAAAAAACTCCAAAACACTCCACAAGTTCGAACCAATCAACCTTTCTATGACATGCAAATTCTAAACTATGCACAAGATTTGTAAAAGGAGTTCAATACACAAAGCAACTGAAAAATGTCTTAACAAGACCCAATTCATTAAAATCAAGTTGTCCTCACAATGATGCACTGGAGGGCTATTTATAGCCTCCAATCAGGGGCTCTCTAAAATGGAAAAGAAATCTTCAATTCCCGACATGGAAATGTTGTGGCTTGATTTTCATCCCTTCATGATCGATGTGAGTTGGGTGCTTTCATGATCACATCAAAAATTATGGATTTCCAACCCTTTTTAGTTACTTTATCCCTTAGTATTCAAGCTTTTCCATAACACGTATTCATCAAAAGAAGAAAAAACATTCATAACCAATATTCTTACTAACAGAATAAATCAGACCAACATTAGAAGAAGAAATAAAAAATACTCTTGATAGAGTGCTTGTGATCTTATGTTCTCAAAATCGATGAAATGTGATATTGCATTATCATGCAACAGCAGTTGAAAGTGAGAACTATGGGGAAAAGTAATGGGGAAGATAGAGAGACAAGAAAATGAAGTACACATTCTGCATACACTTATTAAGCCTAATGAAGTCCACACTCAAGGAAATGTACAAACCTCGTCATCATTTTATACCGATTTATGTACTCTTCCCCATAACCACGCCGTTCCATGAGCTATAGGTACACATTACAACATAATGAAAAAGAAATAGTAATTCATCAGCTTTATATTTCTCTGCAACCTTGTTAAAGCTGTATTGTAATAAGTGAATGCAAAATTCAGCATATAAAAGCAAAACATTCAGCTGAGATCATATACCTTGAAGATATTAGCTTCCAAATCAGATTGTGAGCTACAATAATATAAAAACGAAATTAAAATTAAAAAAATAAAAATAAAAAAAAGTCCGATGTTAATATGCGAAGGAAGAGAAGACAGGAAATATGTCTCACACATCTAAAAGGCTATTATCTACGAGCAGCTTCTTGAGTTCCAATGCAATTTTAATAGCAACATGATTTGGAATCTGAAATTAGAAGAGTAGGAATTAAGATATAAATGAGAATTCAAACCAACATTACTTTTGCTCCCCAAGCAGAGACTAGAAATAAAAAAGACAATAAATTATACTCCTAACAACGATGAATGATTTCTACTGAGACATATTAAGCAAAAACTGGGCAAAAGACAGTAAGAAAGTGTTTCAAAAAATATAATTCGGATGCTCTTGTACCTTGGTTACTGTCAACATCCTGCTGAGCAAAAACCGCGACAAGACATAATAGTGATCCGCGTTATCTCCCAACCACACCTTCACCTGTCATAAAACAACACAAGCGACCACATGCAATAAAAAATCAAATAGAAATTTAAAAAAATATATATACAAGAACAATGAAGTAGAATTCCTAGGTGAATCCGAACAAGAAATCAAGAAGGAACGTGAAATCAAACTGAAATTGAGCCAATTCTTACATCTCCATCAGTTCACTCAGCAGAGAAGCAAAGAATTGAAAGGAAAAACAAAATTTACCTTGACAAAATCGTACTTGGAGGAGGTGTTACGCGAGGGCAATCTGGCAACCGGCAAAGATGACCAATCTTTGAGATTGTCATTAGATTGAGAAGAGTTACCGGCAGCGGTGATTGTTTCATCGGCGGTGCTGGTGCTGGTGCTGGTGCTGGTGCCGGTACCGGTGTCGATCTCGAGGTTTGACGTTAGCACAGAGACAGCCATCCCCTTGTCCTTCGGTTTCTTCATTTTCTTTTTCCGTGTTTTGCTTTCTATTTCAATGATATAACCACAAAATTCGGGGTATTTATACCCCACTCTCTAGGTGATTGCCATGTCACATCCAACTATATTCAACTAAGTTTTCAACTTAGGATGTGTTGGATTATTATTTTTTAAGGGTTTAACTTTTTTAAAAAAAAAAAATGCATTTTCCTCGGCTCGTTCTCTTCTTTTTTTTGTTTCATGTAATCGTGTTGGGCCGGGATGGTCCGATTTTTTCCACACTGAACTTGTACCCAACCCGAATCGAATCGAATCCTAAAATCACAACTCACCCCAACTTTTATACTTGGATCATCACTCATTATTTGTTGCAATCTATCATTAGCTACCACCAATGTCAGAGGTCGAAAATCACCCTCAGTACCCCGATAACCATCTCCTACCATGACGGTTGGCTTGCAACAATTGGATCCTACTATCATCACCTCACCACCTACAATAAACTGTCACCACCTACCATCAACGACCACTCTCACGGCTAAATGTGGTCGGCTAATCATAGTATTTTAAATAAAATTTTAAAGTTATTAGTTGTGTTTAGTAGTAACATTTGTTTCAAAACACTTTTGAAAAAAATAATAATAAAGACCTTTTCAAAAATAATCCAAATTGTATTTAATTGGCTACAAAATATTCCTGGTTTAAGATGGATAACCCTTATTTATCAAAATTATTTAGTCCTATCATTCACATATCATAACATAACATATACATATTATATCATAGTCTTATCGATTTATAAACTATTCACACATGTCAAATATATAGCACGTGAAGAACTAATGGGTCACGTGTCAACACACAACATCAACTTCTGTCTAATTCTTGAAGAAAAGTATAGAATAAAAGAAAAGAACTAACCAAACCTTATAGTGGAGTGGGGCGAATCATTGAATAACCCACTTTCAAATCAAGTTCAGAAAGCTCACACTTTTTCATTTTACCCTAGTTTCTTTCCTTTTTTTTTTTTTTTTTAGTGATCTATGGCTTTGGCTCCAAAGTCCGCTCTCACCCTCGACCAGCTCCCAGTTACCTGAAAACTCGATAAGTAGCCTACTTACAGGCTCTTGATTGCATTCTTAAGCTAGGGTACTGTAACTCATATTGAGTTTTCAAAGACTTAGCATGTAAAACTTATCTTGATTCGTATCACATAGCCATCCTGAAAACTTTCCCTAAAGTGGCCTTTAAATCTCTCCCCGTGGTTACATGAATGGTGCAATATGATCATGACATCCTGTTGGTAACTTCTAATGCAGAGCATCGAGGAAAAAATAGGATGCCCATCCTGACATCCTTCTTATGGCACATGGTGGAGAGCATCCCACCTAAAAGAGGAATTAGGGTCTTGTAACACACCGCGTGATAGGAGAATGGTCACTTTCAGGCATGGTTCTTGGCAACTTAATTATCATAGGACATAGGGTAAGATCGTCGATGATCCTAGGGATATTCTTGGTACGTGGTTCATTCATAAACCTAGGAGATGTATGTGATACGCAAAGGTAGCCTTAAAAATTTCCTTAGATATAATTTAGGTGGTAACTATATGGTATGGACGTCTTAAAGAGGGCACCCTAACGTAGTCCGTGGACATTAAACCTTATTAATACTTTGATAGTCATGTTCAAGGTTGTGTATAAAGTTTCAAATCATTTAGGTGTTATTAAGGTCGTGAACCGTTTGTATCATGGTCGGAGGGCATTATGGTCATTTTACATCGTCTCTTGGTTTACCAACTTAATCTTGTCCAATGACTACCAAATTTCGTACATAACTTTAACATACCATATTATGCCCAATTTTAAAGTTTCATAGGTAGCGAATTTCATTTATGGGATCATTTTAAAGTCACTTGATTCTTGAGCAAAATGTTCGGTTTGAATCCTTAACTCACGGTTCCTACTGTTTTTCTTTCACAATTCATTCGTTTATACTTAACTTGAGGCTTGTATTGAATTCCAAGGGATTCCTACAAGTATTTTTTAAGAAAAAACTAAATTGACTACTTACCTCTTGTCTGGTGTCTGGAGTCTTGCTTCTCGAGCTTTTGGTACTAGATTTTTTTAAAAAAAAATTTTGGCAGCCTTCTTAAGGAGTCTAGTTTCCGAAATCCTTGAGAATTTTGTAAGAACCGACCAAAAAGAGCTCAATTTGATGAAAAATCAGGGAGAGACAGCTTTTTGAGTTGACGTGGCAAGTTCAGTTGAACCGACCACGTCATCATCATCTTACTCCTGGGAAGAAGACGCATGCGCCTTGTTGCCGCAACCTAAAAATGGCTTTTCTCCACTCATTTTAGGACATTTCTCCCCTTGATTCCTTCATGAAACATAAAAATGTAGTGCCAAAGAAGAGCTAAGGACTGATATATTACCTCTTCATGGGCTATAGCTTAAGTTATCGGTTTCCAAAGTTGGTTATGGACTTAATTTTTCGTCGGTGTCAACCGAGAGGAATTTTTTATTGGGTAGGACTTTTGAGGCACTCTTAGGCCATGTTTTCTTCACAAGAATTTTTTGTTATACTTCTCCCAAACTAGAGGAATGAACTTGGAAGAGCGTCTCTACATGGACGTAGCCGATTTCCTAGATTTCAACCCAGAACACAACGTTTGATCTTTATGGGCGACTCAATTCTAAGCGAATTAGCCCTCGACCCCTTCATTAGATAAGCTTAATTTAGTCCCCTAATAGAAACCTTAATTTTGAATAACATGGGCCATAAACAAGAATTTGAGTTTTACCCCCAAAACTTACTCAATATTGAATTTCTCCAATTAGGCACGTTCTTAGGGTTAATGTCCTTCGTTGTCTTCTATGGAAATATCCCTTGTGGGTGCAGAAATCGACTGGGATGGATCTCACATAGTGAATTTGCTTGTAGCCTGAGATTGAGTTTCTCAAGTTTTCTTCGAGCTTCTTCAATGGCGAGCAAAATTGGGAAAACAGGTTTGAGAATTTTTAGTGCTTCCTTTCTCCATCGAACTTGTGGGTAATCTTATTTAAAAGGTGTGGGATCAAGTTTGGAGAGAAAGGGTGGACTTTAGCTCATGAATTTGAACTGAACTCGAGAACTCAATACCTAGGAATGAAAAGTTTATAACTCTCGGTTGAAGGCTCGATATTGCTTGCTTTTTGATCCAAACGATTTCCTATCCTTCATAATTTATAGAAGGAGGATCCATCGCCTTTGAAACGTCTCGAATTGTCGTAATTTTACATTTGATCCTTATGGATTTTCTACGAAAAAAACAGGCTCCCATTAGGGCCTTGTAGACCTTCGTTTCAAATTCCTAACGGTTAGATGGGATGGGCTATAAATGTTCTAGATCATATTCAATTTCGAAAGAGATCTAACGGCTAGATTTTGAGATACCCGGGATAATTTACATAAAGGTACTATGGAGGATCAAATTTGGTTAGTAGGGGCAATTTCGTAATTCTTTGTATCATTAGGGGCATTTCGGTAATATGCCATTTCCAAATATTATAATATTATTTTCCTGAAAAATCTGACATTCTTTTAAAAAGCCTTTACCTCTTCTTTTTGGTCACTTTTTCCTTTGAGATTCTTTGTCTGTAAGAAATTAAAAATTGGGAAAGTTTTGTAATAATTGAAAAAATGTTTTTTTTTTTGTTTTTTTTAGGATTTATTGTATTACAATGTCTTTGTCGATCTAATTCTACTTAAATTCTCGTTAATTTTGTAAAAAATACTAGGAGATCGGTGATCAAATATCTTAAATTAGTCCCTTTGAACCCTAAACCTCAAAATCATATTCAAATGGAGGAGAATTTATAAAATAATAAAAAAAAAAAGAGTTAATCGTTGACCGTTGATCGACCTGCTGACTGGAGCCGAGTCAACTACACGAGTCAAGTCATATTCATGTTGTAGCCGAACTTCATGCATGATCGAGCCAAGTCACAGAGTTTGTTGGACTAGGCTTATAGTAGATTGTGCAAGAGACTTGAACTCTAAGCTGTTATCAATGTTGGGTTAGGCTCAAGTTGGTATTGAGTTGTTCGGGTAATGGATTATACGTTGGTCTCTAGGTTTCTTCTTGCTCGCCACTTCAACGACACTCATCGCAATAAAGTTTACTTATTTCCACAAACCTCTTTTTACCACCAAATGATCAACTTGCGACGACGACGACGATTGAAATTTGTAAATCAACGGTCTTTTCGAGTTTCGATTACTCAAAGATCTTGGGCTTGTTATGAACACACAAGTTAACTCTAAATGAAACTCTGAAATGAAATCAATGGTATTGTAACAGATAAAATTAGCAAACTCCAAAAATAAAAAATCAACGGTCCACTAATTAATTTATGATCTAATTAAATGCGTTATAATTTCTCTCATCACCACAATTATCCCACCATATTCCATGTGTATACAAACGACAACTTGCGACTTGCTCGGTAATCAATGTTGAGGTATTGGGCGACTTCTTAGGGTCTACGACAATACCTTCTCATATTAGTAATAGTAGTCGGACAAAGCTACTTCATTACAAATTTAATCTTCATAGGGTCTACGACAATACCTCCTCATATTACTACATGCTCGAAGATAACCACCTAATCACACCAAAATTCACACTTCGAAAATTTGGTAGATAGTTTTTTCTCCTAGAGTTGTCAATACTTTCCTCAGATGCACTTTATGATCTTCCTTTATCTCTAGAGTATATCAAAATACCATCTATGGACACAATTATAAACATTATCCGAGTATTACTTGAACACTATATTTATTAGCTCCATAAATATTGATGGTGCAATCGTCGATCCATATATATTAATGTTTGTACCTCTTTCGAAATGTCTTCTTGAGATATATATCTCTCTTTATTACCCTAATTGGTGATATCCCAATCGCAAGGTCATCAATTATCGAGAGTGGATACTTGTTATTAACGGTCATTTTGTTCAACTCTCTATAATCTATGTGCATGTGCATCAAGCCATCATTCTTCTTCACGAACAACATAGGTATTTCTCAAGGTCGTACGTTTGGGCGTGTGAACCCTTTATTTAATAGTTTTTTAAGCTACATTTTTCAGTTCTTTAAATTTTGTTGAAGTCATTCTGTACGGGACCTTTAAAATAGGAGTTGTTCGTTTGAGCTTGATATTAAAATCAACCTCTCGTATCGGAGGTATTCCTAGGAGATCATCAGGGAACACACCCACAAACTCTCTAACTACGGTACTAGGTTTATATCAACTTTTGCACATCTCGTGTCCATGACACTGGCCAATACACCCTCACACTCTTTAGGAGATCACACCTTTAATGCTATATTAACCTTTCTACCACTTTAGTTTAAAACCACCCAAATGTATGCCTAAATCATAAATTTCAACCCATTAAAACTCATATTCTTAAAACTAAGACAAAATTTATGGATAGTTATTTATTAGTTTAAAGACAGTAAAAATGTTGAGCATCATGGTTAAGGCAGGTCAGGTCGTGATCAAACCAACCACAGAATTTCTATTGGGCTTTTGAACAAGATGTACCTTGTTGTAATAGATACTCGAACCATCAATAGAGTAAATGTTTGACTAAAGAGAAGAAATTTGTTATAGTTGTGGCAAGGAAGGACATATCACTACAAGATATCACCGAAAGAAAATGGTAGATATAGGTTAGTTTACTAAAATATCTAAATAGGAACAGGGTCCCGTGTTTGCCACTACCCAACAAGAGGTAAAAAAAACTCTAATTTCAAGGTGAGGCACACTATTTATTTTTGGTCAATATGCTTGATCATTTTATTTGATTCTGGTTCTATATTTATATTTGCATCATTTCTTGGACGAAATCATTATAGAACTAGACTTTTGAACTGTACGTTGACTATAGGGGTGTTCATTAAACCCAAAAATTTGAACAACCCGATACCTTAGGTTCAATTTGTAGTTCTCGATCATCAAATCATATAGATATTCCAAAAAAATTTGATCAACTCAATCTATATAAGATTGAATTCAAATAAACAGAATGTTTTATACATTGAAGTTAGTTAAATGATTCATGGACTGAACTAATCCACTCGAATTTATTATTAATTAATTTTAAAAATATATTTTTGTTTACCTTACCATTATATATATATAATTATTTAAATTTTATTTAACTTCATAACTATTTTTTTATTATTTATTCTGAATCTAATTTTTTAAAAAACTATTTGAAAAGTAAAATTTTAAAATGTAGGCTTAAGTTTTTATAAAATAATTTTTTTTTACACTTATTAAAAATAAAAATTTGAATAAATAATAAAAAATTAAATCGATATTCAACCGGTGGATCAACTATTAGCCCATGTAACCTAAACGGAAGAAAGAGGGAAAATAAATAAATAAATAAATATGGCTTATCCAGTTGGGCGGTTATGGTTTGCGCCATCTTCGTCGACGGTAGGCGAGCAAGAAGAACCCCAAAGAAATGCTCCTCAAACAATTCCATTACTTCCTCTCTTCCTCCACCAAACTTCCCTTCTTCAAATCCCCAACCGATCCTAATTCGATCTCACCCTTCCGTTCTCCAAATCCCGCAAGACGATCCTTAACAGTGAGCGCCAGTCTCATCACTAACTCGGACTCCTTCGAGGTCGGACGCCTCATTGGAAGCTATGGCTTCATGAATGTCACCAGGTATCTTTCTTTTCCAATCTATGTCACTCCTGTTTTTTCGATTAGGAACTTTCATTGTGTTTTGTGACCTCCGTGCTGCCGTTTGTCGCTATGAATGAAATTTTAGCGACTAAATTCACTATTGTTGTAAAGAAATGCTTAATTTTCTTTCCTTGCTGTTAATCTTAGTTCCTGTTCTTCGATGTGTATGGAGAAAGGATTTTGAGTTTGAGTTTGAGTTTTTCATGGTTGTTGAGCCCTATGCATGAGAAAATGTTTGTTAAGAATGATGTTTTGATACCATGTTAAGAATGAAAAGCTCTGATAACATGTTAAGAATTAAGAATGATGCTCTAATGCCATGTTAAGAATGAGAAGCTCTAATAACATGTTAAGAATGAGAAGCTCTGATAACATGTTAAGAATGAGAAGCTCTGATACCATGTTAAGAATGAGAAGCTCTGATACCATGTTAAGAATGAGAAGCTCGGATAACATGTTAAGAATGAGAAGCTCTGATAACATGTTAAAAATGAGAAGCACTGATAACATGTTAAGAATGAGAAGGGTAAGTGGGATTGAAAGTCCAAGAAATATAGGTGGGAATTTCAATCCCACTTCTGTTTCTCGGACTTTCGATCCCACCTATATTTCTTGGACTTTCGATCCCACTTATATTTCTCATTCTTAATATGTTATCAGAGCTTCTCGTTCCTCCCCTCTTTTCAATTCAATATGTTGCATTTAAATTTGGTGGTTAAGTTTGGAATTTATTTGAATTTCACATTACGTGATATTTCCCAACCCCGACAGCTACTCAGGGTTTCAATCAGGGGAAGGCGTTGAATATTCTTCTGGAGATTTAGGGCAATTGAGAGTTCAAGATGTTGGAGAAGGAAGTGTAAAGATCAGGTGCTCTTTTGATGCGTATCTGTGTTCTAGGGATTGAATACAAATTTTCTTTATCCATCTCCATTACTGATACTATCTATGGCAGTTCTTCTGCAGGCTTTATGAAGGAAGAGTTTCTCAGGGTTCTCGTAAAGGAACTTCTCTTATTTTTAAGGTGATACTCTTGTGCACCTTCGTTGCTTTGATTCTTCTGGTTTATTATGGGTATCTGTCTTCATTCTGGTTTGAAATATTGGTTTAATACCTTTCCTAAAATCTATATCACCCTAACTTTAATCCTGAACTTCTCAAGGAGATTAATAAGAGGTGCCTCGATTTCGATTGGTAACTAATGGGGTATAGTTGCAAATTGACTTTCTAATGAACTACACCATTGGGATGAATTGAGTCTGGCTTTCTCTACCCCGTTCAGCCAAGCTCTAGGCTTCTTTGTTAAAAGTCTTTACTCTTGTTCTTCAATCAGAATTTAGTCTTTCAAATACCTATCAGTTTATGGTATTTCATTCTCATTTTGGAACTTGTGTTGCATTTAAATTATTAAAACATTGATCTTGAAAAGGTAGAGAGAACAACTTGATGTAAATATTTTGTAGAAACATGGACAATATTTTTGTAACTTCATCACATTTTGTTTTAAGAATTTTCATGTAACTACCTGCTTTTCAAGGTTTAAAATTACGAATCGCCACGTACACTCAAGGAACGAACAATGTTTGCAAAGACACATAAAAAATAGTTTACAAAATGACATAAACAATGTTTGAAGAATAGTGTTTTTCAATTTTCATTTGGATTATTCCTTTGGTGGAAAAACTTGTTATAAATGGCAGAGTCATCTGGTACGAAATCACGGTGGGGATCGAAAATTTTGAGCTCTAACCTCGTAGTAGAAAAATTTGATTTAACCAATTATTTTAGGGTTTGACAAGGAGTTAGTGATTTGTTGGCCATGCAAGACCTTAATCTTTCTCTCAAAGAGGTGATGCCTAGAGACATGACTGACACATACGGGAGGAAAGTAAATCAACACGATTGTGGAATTATTCGATTATTTCTTGCCAAGGATCAGAAGTATCCATTTATGGAGGTGACCCTGACGAAAGAATTATGGGATAAGTTCGAGACCCAATATATGCAGAAAAAAGAGTAGAAAATAAACTCCATTTGAAGAAGAAATTCTTCCGTTTCGACTACAAGAAAGGTACTTCAATGACTGAGCATTTGGATGACTTTAAGAAAATTATCACTGATTTTTTCAATCTCGATGTTATAATTGATGACGAAGCAACGTTATAATTGATGACAAAGACAAGACGTTGCTGCTATTGAATTTTTTGCCAGATTCTTATGTTTAGTAACCACCTTACCACATGTAGCCCATGATATTGATTTTAAGGATGAACCAAAAGGTTTATGAATCAAATAGATGAGAGATGAACCAAATAAATCGCAATACATGCATGAGAGATGCATGAACCTATCATTCATGACAACTTTCAACAATGTTCATCTTGTCAAAAGATCTCCAAACAGATAACCGGTTTGGCTGCCACCAAGTTAACATGCTACTTCTTCCCTCCAACATTGATCAGATCCAAGCAATGCCAAAACTTTTCAGCAATCACCTTTGTGAACATATCTGCAGGATTATCAGCAATTCTAATTTTCAATAAATGAGTGTCCTCTTCATTAACAATTTCTCGAACGAAATGAAATCAAACATCAATATGCTTGGTACGAGCTCGATGGACTTGGTTCTTCGACAAACAAATAGCACTTTGGCTATCACAAGACACAACATATCTACGTGTTTTTGAGAAATACCCAAGTCATCAACCAAACCATGCGTCCAAATAGCTTCTCTAAAAAGCTACAGTGACGGTTATAGGAGCTATTTGGATGCATGGTTTGGTTAATGACTTGAGTATTTCTAAAACATATGTAGATGTGTTGTGTTTTGTGATAGCCAGAGTGCTATCTGTTTGTCGAAAATCCAAGTTGATCATGCTCGTACCAAGCATATTGATGTCCGATTTTATTTTGTTCAAGAGATTGTTAATGAAGGGGACAATCATTTATTGAAAATTGAAACTTCTAATAATCCTGTGGATATGTTCATAGAGATGATTGCTCGTGAAAGATTTTGGCATTGCTTAGATCTGATCAATGTTGGACAGAAGAAGAAGAAGTAGCATGTTGACTTAGTGACAGACAAACCATTTATCTGCTTGGGGATCTTCTAACAAGGTGAAGATTGTCTTAAGTTGTCACGAAGGATAGATTCATGCATCTCCTATGCATGTATTGACATTTATTTAGTACATAACTCTCATTTATTTGGTTCATAACTCTTTTTGGTTCATCTTCAAAATTAATATCATAGACTCCTTGCATTAAGGTAATTATAAAAATTTATAGGACTCTAGCAAGAATTCAATAGCATCAACGTCTTGTCTTCATCATCAATTATAACATCAAGATTGAGCAAATCAGTGATAATTTTGTTAAAATCATCCAACTGCTCAACCATTGAGCTACCTTTCTTGTAGTCAAAATAAAAGAGTTTCTTCTCACATGGAGATTATTTTCCACTCTTTTGCATATATAAGGTCTCAAGCTTATCCCATATTCTTTCGCCATGATCACCTTCATAAATGGATTCTGATCCTTGCCAAGATAGGACCGAATAATTCCACAAGGTTGTTGATTTACTCTCCTCTATTTTGCGTCTATCATGTCTTCAAGCATCACCTCAAGAGAAACATCAAGATCTTGCATGGCTAACCAATCACTAATTTCGCCTGGCCAAACACCAAAATTATTGGTTCCATCAAATTTTTATACTTCAAGATTATAGCTCAAAATTCTCGATCCACGCCGTGATTTAGTATCAAATGACTTTGCCGTTTGTAACAAGTTATTCCACTAGAAGAATAATTAGAATGAAAATAAAAAAACACTATTCTTTCTGACAACTTACAACAATCTCCACTTTGTTAGAAGATTCCCAAGAAGATAACCGATTTTGGCATTGCTTGGATCTGATCAATGTTTTGGACGAAAGAAGTAGCATGTTGACTTGGTGGCAACCAAACCAGTTATTTTCTGACAAGGTGGAGATTGTTGTAAGTTGTCATGACGAATAGGTTCATGCATCTCCTATGCATGCATTGACATTATTTGGTTCATAACTATCATTTATTTGGTTCATAATTCTTTTGGTTCATCTTTCATTTTTATTCATATATGACATTAATGCTTCTATGCCTATATAAAGAATTGTTTTTCTCTGCCTATATAAAGAGTTGTTTAGGATGGTTGAGAGATATAGAGTTTGGTGGAGATTGTTGTAAGTTGTCATGAAGAATAGGTTCATGCATCTTCTATGCATGCATTGACATTTTTTGGTTCATAACTATAATTCATTTGGTTCATAATTCTTTTGGTTCATCTTCCATTTTTATTCATGTATGACATTAATGCTTCTATGCCTACCTAAAGAGTTATTTTTCTATGCTTATATAAAGAGTTGTTTAGGATGGTTGAGAGATATAGAGTTTGAGTGTAATTTTTTGTATTTGTTGAGTGACATTTGGGAGCAACTTTGTTGAGAGACTTTGTAGTGTGAGATATACACTTTGTAAACACTTTGATTATTGAGATTGGTTGCTACCCATGGATGTAGGGCAATTTCTTTTCTCATAACCACGTAAATCTTTGTGTCTCTTTGTTTAATTGTTGTTTGTGACTGTGTGAGTGCGATCGATCTTGCTTTCGCTTCTGTTACAACAATTGCTCATGCCCGAGAGTTGGAGTGCTGCACCCTAGACTGTGAGAGTCCAGTAGCTGAAAGCATCATTAGCTTACGCTTTGACCCGAGTAGCATGTGTGTGTGGGGGGGG